>NC_084748.1:18397436-18482436 GCF_033978785.1 Entelurus aequoreus
GTTTGTTGATGACGTCAACAACAAGCGACTCCACCAGTCGTTTATTTCATAGATATTTTATAAGTAGACGCAGCATTGACTGCTGTGACGCGATAAAATTCAGCCGCCATCTTGAAGTGGTGATGAGGAACAGGTGTTGTGCCTGAAAACGCACCCCTGCCATAGAATGCACCCCCTGACGCGGGAGCGCGCTTACGTCACTCGCTTACGTCACTCGTCTCGAAAAGTATATCTAAACTCGGCTGTAATCACCGAAGTGGCTGAAATCGCCTCTTTTAAATCGCCTCTTTCGGCATAAAAAAAGTATATAAAGTGAAATAATCCAAGTTTTCTTTACTTTTGGATGGATTAAAAATTGTGAGCCTTTAATGATTTCGCCGTCATTCAAGTGGCTGAAATCGCCTCTTTCGGCATAAAAAAGTACATAAAGTGAAATAATCCACGTATTCTTTACTTGTGGATGGATTAAAAATTGTGAGCCTTAATGATTTCGCCGTCATTAGATCAGATAAGGCGAAAACAATAACCAATTAATATTGGAATATTTGCTGTCCCGAAAATGTAGTATTAATTGTCTACCTTGACAGCTTACTGTAAAGAATATATACACCAAAGTAAACCTCACTATGTACTTTTTTAGAGACATCAAGGAGAACGAATGTTTGCTGCTTCATTCGACGTGTTGTCGTGATCCAATACTCGTATTTTAAAAAATATGACATTTTCTTTAACTTTAAGAAGCTCATGGGTGGATGGATGAATAAATAAATGAATGCATCTGATATCTACGATTGATTTGGTTTTAAGAAGTTTCAAATTGAACATTCACAAATAACGTTAAGTACCCGAAGTACCAGAGGTGGAGTTATGATGGGGGTGCATTTTCCACAGCTGCCTGAGAATGCACCCCCTATCTATCTCTGGCTAGGAAGGTCATAGAGACTTGGCACTCACCCTGGTGACTCATCATAGCCCTAACTCCACTTCTGGTGGTCCAATTTTTACATGGTTTTCACTGTGCACTGAGGGGGCTATGATGAGTCACCAGGGTGAGTGCCAAGTCTCTATGACCTTCCTAGCCAGAGATAGATAGGGGGTGCATTTTACGGCAGCTGTGGAAAATGCACCCCCACCCTAACTCCACTTCTGGTAGTCCGATCATCACATGGTTTTCACTGTACACTGAGGGGCTATGATGAGTCACCAGAGTGAGTGCCAAGTCTCTATGACCTTCCTAACCAGAGATAGATAGGGGGTGCATTCTCAGGCAGCAGGCCTGAACGTCCTGCCTGAAAATGCACCCCCACCCTAAGTCCACTTCTGGTGGTCCAATTTTCACATGGTTTTCACTGTACACTGACGGGGCTATGATGAGTCACCAGGATGAGTGCCAAGTCTCTATGACCTTCCTAGCCAGAGATAGATAGGGGGTGCATTTTATAGCAGCTGTGGAAAATGCACCCCCACCCTAACTCCACTTCTGGTAGTCCGATCATCACATGGTTTTCACTGTGCACTGAGGGGGCTATGATGAGTCACCAGGGTGAGTGCCAAGTCTCTATGACCTTCCTAGCCAGAGATAGATAGGGAGTGCATTCTCAGGCAGCTGTGGAAAATGCACCCCCATCATAACTCCACCTCTGGTACTTCGGGTACTTAACGTTATTTGTGAATGTTCAATTTGAAACTTCTTAAAACCAAATCAATCGTAGATATCAGATGCATTCATTTATTTATTCATCCATCCACCCATGAGCTTCTTAAAGTTAAAGAAAATGTCATATTTTTTAAAATATGAGTATTGGATCACGACAACACGTCGAATGAAGCAGCAAACATTCGTTCTCCTTGATGTCTCTAAAAAAGTACATAGTGAGGTTTACTTTGGTGTATATATTCTTTACAGTAAGCTGTCAAGGTAGACAATTAATACTACATTTTCGGGACAGCAAATATTCCAATATTAATTGGTTATTGTTTTCGCCTTATCTGATCTAATGACGGCGAAATCATTAAGGCTCACAATTTTTAATCCATCCACAAGTAAAGAATACGTGGATTATTTCACTTTATGTACTTTTTTATGCCGAAAGAGGCGATTTCAGCCACTTGAATGACGGCGAAATCATTAAAGGCTCACAATTTTTAATCCATCCAAAAGTAAAGAAAACTTGGATTATTTCACTTCATGTACTTTTTTTATGCCGAAAGAGGCGATTTAAAAGAGGCGATTTCAGCCACTTCGGTGATTACAGCCGAGTTTAGATATACTTTTCGAGACGAGTAACGTAAGCGAGTGACGTAAGCGCGCTCCCGCGTCAGGGGGTGCATTCTATGGCAGGGGTGCGTTTCCAGGCACAACACCTGCAAAACTCGAACCCAACACTTCCTGTCAACAATGTCACTTCCCTAACTTCCCCGGAAGTCCCGCCCCCCAGCCAAAACCATTGGCTGACCTAGTAATATGCACTTATTTGTGCCACATTTAAGCATTATTGTGTGGTAAAGTTTATGTTAGGGCTACATACGCGTTAAGCTATGGTCTGTCAAGCTTTCTGCATTTCCTTTTTATAGCCCTGGTGTTGCCTTTTTTTAAAAATTGTTTCTTTCATTACTCTGTATTGTTCAAGCAGCAACAACTGTTCATCAGCTGTAAAGTAAGACGCGCGTTCTTGTTCCGTTTTTTCCATCGGTGATCAGGTGATCGATCCCGTAGTCTTCTAAAGACTGCCGCGAACGCGCACTTACACTGATTATTACTACTTGTCTGAACCGCGTAAATTCGGCAAAAGTACGATCAATTATTACAACCAAAAAAAGATGCACCATGCTTATTCAAGCCGCGATTTCTCATTCAACCTAAATGTCTTTAGACTACTTTTGTGTGACACCTCAGCCGCCATTATTTTTGAGTTAACCCTTCCCTTTCCGTTAAGAGGGCGGGTATTCGACGGCAGTTGAGAAGACACCGGGAAGGGATGACCACGCCTCGCGCTCCCCGGAGCTCATTTGATTGGTCGCTGCAAAGTCTATCGCTGGTGCCTTGAGTGCGCCCCCTTGGTGGCTGAAGGAAACACAACTCTACTTTTTATTTTTATTTTTAATTTTTTAATTTTTTTATTGAACAACAAACATACATTTATAATTCACACAAAAGTCAAGGCACTTTCAACATCAAGGAAATAAAACAAAAGAAAATACATATATAGTAATAATACTAAAAAATATGAAGAAAAAAAAGACAAAAAGGGCTACCTAAATCACTTTAAATGTTTTTAACAAAGATATAAATTTAAGGGCTTTTGTACTCTTAATCTTTCTCCAAGATCCATCCATCCATCCATCTTCTTCCGCTTATCCGTGGTCGGGTCGCGGGGGCAGCAGCCTAAGCAGGGAAGCCCAGACTTTCCTCTCCCCAGCCACTTCGTCCAGCTCTTCCCGGGGGATCCCGAGGCGTTCCCAGGCAAGCGGGGAGACATAGTCCTCCCAACGTGTCCTGGGTCTTCCCCGTGGCCTCTTACCGGTCGGACGTGCTCTAAACACCTCCCTAGGGAGGCGTTCGGGTGGTATCCTGTCTAGATGCCCGAACCACCTCATCTGGCTCCAAGATTTGATTGATAATTGTAACCCATTAAGCCAATTAGAAAATGTAGGCCTTACTTTCATAAATCGACATTTATGTAGAAAAATGTTTTGCCTGAAGCATAATAATGTTGACAAACATTTCCTCTTTTTTTGATGTTGTCCTGTCCAGCTCCTCAGGCAAATCATATTGTTGATGTAGATGCCCATATCGGCTGTACAAATTTACTTTACAAAAAGAGAAGTGTTGGATACTTCTCTTGTTGCCTTATTTGTATTTGACTTTATTAAAAGATTTATATTATCATTTTGGTGCAGCCGTAGCAGGAGGGGATAGAAAGAGATAAAAAAGGAAAAAGAGGGCGAAATTGTAGGGACAAGATGGGGATTAGACAGAGAGACAAAAACAACAACATCAAACACAACAATAGCAACAACACAACAATAAACCGACATCAGCAAATACGATATGTACAAGTATGATAGTAAATGTGATAGCAAAGAAGCAGTTAGTGAAATAAATAATAATACAGAAATGACTATGAACATTATTACACTACAAATGGAGCAATACAAATATCAATAGAAATAGCACTAATGATAATGAATAATAACAATAATTTACCTCTATTATCAACAATACAATTGTTCAAATGCGGCAACACATATATGGGACGGCGTGGCGAAGTTGGTAGAGTGGCCGTGCCAGCAATCGGAGGGTTGCTGTTTACTGGGGTTCAATCCCCACCTTCCACCATCCTAGTCACGTCCGTTGTGTCCTTGGGCAAGACACTTCACCCTTGCTCCTGATGGCTGCTGGTTAGCGCCTTGCATGGCAGCTCCCGCCATCAGTGTGTGAATGGGTGAATGTGGAAATACTGTCAAAGCGCTTTGAGTACCTTGAAGGTAGAAAAGCACTATACAAGTATAACCCATTTATTTATTATATGTAATGATAACTTGAAATACAAAAGAAAGCAGATCAATGGAGGGGAAGAAAGAGAAGCCAGCTATATTAACCTTATAGATTGTTATAGCAACAATAGGTTAAGCTTTGTCAGTGTGCCATGTGTTACCCAGTTTCCCCTGGGGTAACAACATTAATATATGTTTGATGAAATGTGATTATATGCATGAGTGTATGTATGTATATGTACTTGTATATGTACAGTATGTGTATATGTATGTTAGTACAGTGAATGTATATGTACTGTATGTGTATATGTACGTTTGTACAGTGACTGTATATGTACATGTATGTGTATATGTATGTTTGTACAGTGAATGTGTGTGTGGATGTACGAACAGTATGTCTCTATATACAGTACATATTTTATTTTTATTTTTTATTAATTTTGGCCAAAGGGGGTGCCTTTCAATTTCTTACACACACTTGTTATTACATATGTTGGCCAGAGGGGGAGCACTTTTAAAACCGACACACAGTCAATTTGAAAAATCCCTCCTTTTTGGGACCACCCTAATTTTGAAAGATTTCACCACCAGGGGTGCAAATGAGACATTTTTCGTATTGGGACCATGATTTCGGTCCTAACTTGTTCACCGGTCCTCAAGAAGGGTATTAATACAAGAACACACGCACACACACACACGCACACACACACACACACACACACAATACAAAGTGTTTATTTGGTTCCTAATAGGGTTCCTAATCATTTCTGAAGGAAAACATCATTAAAGTACCAATGATTGTCACACACACACTAGGTGTGGTGAAATGTGTCCTCTGCATTCGACCCATCCCCTTGATCACCCCCTGGGAGGTGAGGGGAGCAGTGGGCATACAGCTTCTGAAGAAGAACCCGCGTTTTCACAACAAAGGGCCACATAGCGATAGCATAGACTAGAGCAGGGGTGTCCAAACTTTTTCCACTGAGGGCCGCACACGGAAAAATTAAAGCATGTGGGGGCCATTTTGATATTTTTCATTTTCAAACCATAACAAAATATATGGATTTTTCATTTACTTTACCTTTAGGGGTCCCGGGGACCATAAAAGGTCTCAGTCATTAAAATGTTAAAAATAAGTCAGATTATTATTTTTTTTAAATTATTTAACGCTTACAGTAAATCTCTATATCAACTTCAAGTTGATACAAAGTAATACAAATTAAAAAAAAAATGTTTTATGGCTTTTCTGTCAAAAACAACTTAGTTTTTTTTATAGTAAAACTGAAATATGCAGTTTTTAGTAATTAGAGCCCTAAAATATCAATAATGCAGGACACCATTGATTTTAATTTTTTCATATTTTTGGGTAATCACAGTGAAAAGATAAATCAATCAATCAATCAATCAATGTTTATTTATATAGCCCTAAATCACAAAAGTCTCAAAGGGCTGCACAAGCCACAACGACATCCTCGGCACAAAGCCCACACTAGGGACGTCAATGTGAATGACTATGAGAAACCTTGGGGAGGATCACATATGTGGGTAACCCCCCCTCTAAATAAAAATCACTAAATATATTTGGGATCCAAAAGGTGCCCCGCTCATAAAGTGATACATTTTTATTAGGTTTTTCTTTTACTTTCAACACTTAAGTTACGAGATCAACTTCAGATATATCTGTCGATTTTATGCTGTAACTATTATTTTGTTTGTTTTATGCGCTTTTGTCAAAGAAAACTTTGATGTTTTTATATGGCTACTACACAGTATATGCAATATTTACCACATAAAACATTTTAAAGTGAAATATTTGAAGTAATTGGGGCCCTGAAAATAATTCATTATAACATGGATTTTTTGTCATTATTATTATTTTTTGAGCAATGGCAAAAAAAGAAAAATAAAGAAAGACAAAAGAAAAAAAAACAGCCTGCATGGCAGCTTTTGTGTCAACATTGCAACTTTTTCTCGTTAGATTTCACCTCATTCCACTTTTTTTAATGTTATTTTTTATTTTTACCACAGTATTTCCAGAATGTGTGGCGGGCCGGTAAACAATTAGCTGCGGGCCGCAAATGGCCCCCGGGCCGCATTCTGGACACCCCTGGACTAGAGCATGCAGTAGGCAATCACAAATTAATCGTATTTAACAGTATTAGTATCATGGAAAACCAGTTTAACCTATACCCTTAAAAGCGGATGTTCAGCGTCGCTGCTTCCCGGCTGTTGGCAGTGTGTACAATTTGCATTTGGCATGATGACGACTGGCGAGTGCAATGTTGTCAACTTTTCATCACATTTTTTTATTTATTTTTATTTTTATTGAATAACAAACATACATTTATATTTCACACAAAAGTCGAGGCACTTTCAACATCAAGGAAAGAAAACAAAAGCAAATACAGATAGAGTATTAAATATTAATAAATAATAATAATAAAAAATATGAGAAAATGGGCTACCTAAATCACTTTAAATGTTTTTAACAGAGATATCAATTTAAGGGATTTTGTACTCTTGATCATTCTCCAAGATTTGATTGATAATTGTAAACCATTAAGCCAATTAGAAAATGTAGGACTTACTTTCATAAATTGACATTAATGTAGAAAAAAATTTGCCTGGAGCATAATAATGTTGACAAACTTTTCATCACATCTTTACCTTGAGTATGCTTGCTTAAATTCAGCAGATGTCATCATGAACAAGACAGCGATTCATTTTCCCTCAGCAACCAATGGGGGCAAAAGCGGCGCACTGCATGAGAAATCAGCGAGAGCAGACAGAAGAAGAAGAAAGGACTTTGCAGCGACCAATCAAATGAGCTCCGGGGAGCGCGGGGCGTGGTCATCCCTGCTCTACGCGAGGGTTTCAAAACTCGCCACCGGAAATAAAAATAAATCAATAATAGCACACATATTAACGTTGACTGTAACGTAAACCGAATGATAATCGGTTGACAAATTAGCAAATTGTGGTTTATTTTTTAATATAAATGCATTGCCTTTAACAGGGTCGTCGCTCTGCTTGGGTGCTACAAGCAGAGCTCTCTCTCTCCCTCTCTCTCCCGTAGTGACCTGCACTACTGCGCAGTCGCCGTTTGAATCGTGTCGAGTACATCATCCGGGTTCTTTTGTTATTGTACTCGCTCTCAGTATGAACGCACTGGCGCACTCAATAAAGTGAGTGCGGGTTATTTACATTTTACAATCATATTGACATTATCGCCATTGAATAGTTTTCAAGTTAAACCGCAACATCTCTCACGAAGAACATGAACACAATCAGTTTCATGGTGTCGTCGGGAAGACGATGTATGCAGACATTCAGACGACCGCCACTCCTTTTACCTGCAGCTTCGTCGAAGGTGAGATGTGTTTTACTCTTTATGACTTCGTGAAAGTTTTCTGCTGCGTCCGAATCACTCTTTACTTTTCCCAAAACATGATGTAAGTGTACAAAAACCCGTGCACCTATTTGACATTGCCTCTTTTCGCCTGCATCTTATCCAAACACGCAATATCCCTCATTGGAACAGTTTGAATTGTATCGTTAAGGGTTCTTGAATAATGTAATCAATAGAAATGTCCGATAATGGCCTTTTTTTTGCGCCGATATCCGATATTCCGATATTGTCCAACTCTTTGATTGAAACTTGTATTAGTAGATTGCACAGTACTGTACACATTCCGTACAATTGACCACTAAATGGTAACACCCGAATACGTTTTTCATCTTGTTTAAGTCGGGGTCCACGTAAATCAATTAATTAATTACCGATTCCGATATCAACCGATACCGATATATACAGTCGTGGAATTAACACATTATTAGGCCTAATTTTGTTGTGATACCCCGCTGGATGCATTAAACAATGTAACAAGGTTTTCCAAAATAAATCAACTCAAGTTATGGAAAAAAGTGCCAACTTGGCACTGCCATATTTATTATTGAAGTCACAAAGTGCATAATTTTTTTTTAACATGCCTCAAAACAGCAGCTTGGAATTTGGGACATGCTCTCCCTGAGAGAGAATGAGGAGGTTGAAGTTGGTGGTGTTTTGGCTTCGGGGGGGAGGGGGTGTATAATGTAGCGTCCCGGAAGAGTTAGTGCTGCAAGGGGTTCTGGGTATTTGTTCTGTTGTGTTACGGTGCGGATGTTCTCCCGAAATGTGTTTGTCATTCTTGTTTGGTGTGGGTTCACAGTGTGGCGCATATTTGTAACAGTGGTAAAGTTGTTTATACGGCTACCCTAGGTGTGACCTGTATGGCTTTTGACCAAGTATGACTTGCATTCACTTGTGTGTGTGAAAAGCCGCAGATATTATGTGACTGGGCCGGCACGCAAAGGCAGTGCCTTTAAGGTTTATTGGCACCCTGCACTTCTCTCTACGTCCGTTTACACAGCAGCGTTTTAAAAAGTCATAAATGTTGCTTTTACATTTTAAAGCATTTATCGACCGATAATATCAGCGTTCCGATATTATCGGACATCTATAGTAATCAACATGCTAAATCAGGGGTCATCAACCCAAAACGTTCAAAGAGCCATATTGGACCAAAAATGCAAAAAAATAATCCGTCTGGAGCCACAAAAAATTAAAATGTGTATAAGTTTAATAATGAAGGCTACACATGACGTAAGTGTCTATATTAGCTATATTAGCCTACTATCAAAATGACAATGTGTCGCAGGCTGAAGCAAATCTTTGTTGACAGAAATGTTGAAATGTAATATTTATTCTACACATTTTTACAACATTATAAACCATTAGTAAATCAGAGGCTACTCAGAAGGTGAGATAACTCCTGGAAATTACTGGCTTTTAATGGCCATATGTATAGATGTGTCTGTCCAAGTCTAAAGGCCTACTGAAACCCACTACTACCGACCACGCAGTCTGATAGTTTATACATCAATGATGAAATCTTAACATTATAACACATGCCAATACGGCCGGGTTAACTTATAAAGTGACATTTTAAATTTGCCGCTAAACTTCCGGTTCGAAACGCCTCTGAGGATGACGTATGCGCGTGACGTAGACCGGGGAACACGGGTATGCCTTCCACATTGAAGCCAATACGAAAAAGCTCTGTTTTCATTTCATAATTCCACAGTATTCTGGACATCTGTGTTCGTGAATCTGTTGCAATCATGTTCATTGCATTATGGAGAAGGAAGCTGAGCAAGCAAAGAAGAAAGTTGTCGGTGCGAAATGGACGTATTTTTCGAACATAGTCAGCAACAACAGCTTCTTTGTTTACATTCCCGAAAGATGCAGTCAAGATGGAAGAACTCGGATAACAGAGACTCTAACCAGGAGGACTTTTGACTTCGATACACAGACGCCTGTAGAGAACTGGGACAACACAGACTCTTACCAGGATTACTTTGATTTGGATGACAAAGACGCAGACGTGCTACTGTGAGTATGCAGCTTTGGCTTCTAAACATTTGATCGCTTGACCGTATGTGCGCAACTTTTTTTTGCGTATGTACGTAACTTTTTTAAAATATATAAGCTTTATGAACCTTGGGTTAGGTGAACGGTCTTTTGGGCTGAGTGATTGTGTGTGTTGATCAGGTGTTTGAATTGTATTGGCGTGTTCTATGGAGCTAGGAGCTAGCATAGGAGCTAGGAGCTAGCATAACAAACACGCAGGTGTTTTTATGCAGGATTAATTTGTGGCATATTAAATATAAGCCTGTTTGTGTTGTGGCTAATAGAGTATATATATGTCTTGTGTTTATTTACTGTTGTAGTCATTCCCAGCTGAATATCAGGTACCGTGAGTATGCAGCCTTGGCTGCTAAACATTTGAGAGCTTGACTGTATGTGCGCGTCACGTACGTAACTTTTTAAAAATATATAAGCTTTATGAACCTTGGGTTAGGTGAACGGTCTTTTGGGCTGAGTGATTGTGTGTGTTGATCAGGTGTTTGAATTGTATTGGCGTGTTCTATGGAGCTAGGAGCTAGCAGAGGAGCTAGGAGCTAGCATAACAAACACGCAGGTGTTTTTATGCAGGATTAATTTGTGGCATATTAAATATAAGCCTGGTTGTGTTGTGGCTAATAGAGTATATATATGTCTTGTGTTTATTTACTGTTGTAGTCATTCCCAGCTGAATATCAGGTCACCCTCGGCTCTCACAGCATCTTCCCTATCTGAATAGCTTCAACTCCCCACTAGTCCTTCACTTGCACTTTACTCATCCACAAATCTTTCATCCTCGCTCAAATTAATGGGGAAATTGTGGCTTTCTCGGTCCGAATCTCTCTCACTTCATGCGGCCATCATTGTAAACAATAGGGAACTTTGCGTATATGTTCAACTGACTACGTCACGCTACTTCCGGTAGGTGCAATCCTTTTTTTTATCAGATACCAAAAGTTGCAATCTTTATCGTCGTTGTTCTATACTAAATCCTTTCAGCAAAAATATGGCAATATCGCGAAATGATCAAGTATGACACATAGAATAGATCTGCTATCCCCGTTTAAATAAAAAAAAATCATTTCAGTAGGCCTTTAAGGAAACGACAGGCTGTCTTCTTTGAATAGATTTATTACAATCTTTGGCAAGCTAGGTAATGTTTGCTGTGGTCTGGAACAACATGGCACATAAACAACTATCTGAAATGCAGCCAATATTACATACAGATAATGTGTCATTTATTTACATATTTAATCCAAAATAAAATGCCTGCACAGCATAGGAGGTAGGAAATGCTGACTCCCACCCCCTCAGCACACTGGGAACCAGCATTACTCCTCTCTAGTCAGTTCACTAGTCACTTTATACTTTTTACTGTCTCGTTTTTTCTACATTGCCTCTTAGGCCATATTGCATATTGTGTATATTGTGTTGTTTTTGTATATTGTGTGGTTTCTTCTTTTTTTTAAAATGCAAAGCACCTTAGGGAAGCAACCTAAATTTCGTTGGACCTGTACCTGTACATGCACAATGACAATAAAGATCATTCATTCATTCATTCATTCATTCATAAGATATGCAAATATACATTATATACAAAGAGGATACAAGTAAAGGATGTTAAATGAGCTCAAGTATACCTACAAATGAGGCATAATGATGCAATATGTACATACAGCTAGCCTAAATAGCACATTAGCATTGATTAGCCTGCAGTCATGCACTGACCAAATATGCCTGATTAGCACTCCAACAAGTCAATAACATCAACAAAGCGCACCTTTGTGCATTCATGCACAGCATAAAATGTTTAGTGGACAAAATGAGACGAAGGAGTGGAAGATTTTACATTAAACAAACTGTTGCGTCCACACTATGGTGAGTTCAAGAACCGCCAAAATTAGTAGGACAAAACGATGTTCACCAAATACTCTCATCAGTGAAGCATACACACAAATATATTAAACAGTGGGCTTTCTAACAATTGGGAAGGTTTGTGTCATGTTTGTCCTCAAACAAAAAACATACTAAAACAAAAAAATTATTTTCCCCCCATCTTTTTCCATTTTCAATCCTTTTTTAAAAATGCTCCTAGGAGCCTCGAGAGCGGCACTAAAAAGACGCATGCGGGGGTTGCTGACCCCCGTGCTAAATGTATTGATCCAGACTGCTGGCTAAGTTCAAATTGAAGCTCAATTTGTGAGGTATTTACATTATTAAAAGTTAAAATGTGAGTAAATTTATTTGAGAAACTGCATTTTTCAAACGGATATAAAAAAAATTCCACTGTAGAGGACATTGCTTCTCAGAAAGTAAAAATTGAGAGACACAGTGGATGTTCCTGCACAATTCTTTGTACTTAGAAATAGTTTTTTGTCGTAATACTTAGTGGCCTAGTGGTTAGAGTGCCTGCCCTGAGATCGGTAGGTCGTGAGTTCAAACCCCGGCCGAGTCATACCAAAGACTATAAAAATGGGACCCATTACCTCCCTGCTTGACACTCAGCATCAAGAGTTGGAATTGGGGGTTAAATAACCAAAAATGATTCCCGGGCGCTGCCACCGCTGCTGCTCACTGCTCCCCTCACCCCCCAGGGGGTAATCAAGGGTGATGGGTCAAATGCAGGCGAATAATTTCGCCATACCTAGTGTGTGTGTGACAATCATTGGTACTTTTAACTTGAACTCTAATAGATATGATTAGAATATTATATATGGCATTATGTTTATGTTTGCGTTCAATTACATTATTAATTACTTCAATAATAGTGTTCAATTACAGTATTAATTGAACACAAACAATAGTAATTACAGTGTACTAAACATTCTTGCCACTTAATTTTACACACCTTGGCATTTTTGTTGTTGTTTTTTTGTTATTGTACCGTGGCCTTAATACAGTGATAATATTGTTGGCATGTAGCAGTATTCCATGTTTTCTTAGTTGTTGTGGCATCCTCATTCTCATCAATTCAAAGTAGTAAACATGGAAACTTTTATATAAATTTGCCAGACGATAAAGCTTTTAATACTATAGTTATATTGTGATAATGCATATTGATGACACATTCTAGCTGTGTCGCACAAATTTGAAGCGACAAGCAAACGAACGTGTCCTCAACTCAATGTAGCGTCCTCACAAACCTGCTTCTAAGTCAGTAACCCCTGCCTCCATGGCGGAAACTTAAGTTATTTTCTAATAAGCATTACTATCACTCGAGGACGAGAAAAAGCTAAACACGCAGGAGACTGCTATATATATGGCGGTATAGGTCATATTGCCCATCCCTAATTGTGTGAATGCCTGAAGGTTGCAAAATTCATCTATTTATTATTTTTTCGTATTCAAAAGTTTCAGGACATGCAGGCTCTTTCAACAAACGTTCCCCGGTACTTCCGATTTTACAGTAAATTCAAATTTTGATATTTTTTCCCCCTTTTTTTCAACCCCCTAAATTCACAGTTTTTACAGTATTCATGATTTTCCAAAATATTGGACAATTCTAGAGATGTCCGATAATATCGGACTGCCGATATTATCAGCCCATAAATGGTTTAAAATGTAATATCGGAAATTATCGGTATCGGTTTCAAAAAGTAAAATGTATGACTTTTTCAAACGTCGCTGTACGGAGTGGTACACGGACATAGGGAGAAGTACAGCGCGCCAACAAACCTTAAAGGCACTGCCTTTGCGTGCCGGCCCAATCACATAATATCTACGGCTTTTCACACACACAAGTGAATGCAAGGCAAACTTGGTCAACACTGAGGTTGGCCGTATAAACAACTTGAACACTGTTACAAATATGCGCCACTCTGTGAACCCACACCAAACAAAAATGACAAACACATTTCGGGAGAACATCCGCACCGTAACACAACATAAACACAACAGAACAAATACAGTGTTTCCCACACATTCATTTATTTGTGGCGGCCCGCCACGAAAGAATTACGTCCGCCACAAATAAAATAAAAATAAAAAATATTTTATTTTTTTTCCTGTCCAGCTTCTCAGGCAAATCATATAGTTGATGTAGATGCCCATATAGGCTGTTCAGATTTACTTTACAAAAGAGAAGTGCAGGATACTTCTCTTGTTGCCTTATTTGTATTTGACCACTACTGTTTTCTGTTTATTTGTTACTGACTGTGGCAGGACACCTCTGCCTCTGTTTCACTTTATGTTGCTGGTAAATAATATGGTTAGAGTAGTAGGCTAAAGTTAAATTATTTAGTATGCACTAATTAAAGGGGCAGAGCTTTAAGAGACATTTTAGCTTTTATATTTTACAAGATACATTTTTTGTAAGAACCACAATTAATAAATATATTTCAGTGAATAACTTATTGTTCAAATCTGTATATAAATATGTACATAAAGTGTTGTAATTATATTGTAAAATGGATGGATGGATGGATGGACGTTTAAAACAAAACTGTTATTAATAATTAGTAAGTATACATTTTTTTAGCCTTTTTAGAGAAAATCATATCATTGTAGTAAATTATGCAAATTACTCGATGATGGCATGCTCTCTCAGGGAGAGCATGCCCCAAATTCCAGGCTGCTGTTTTGAGGCATGTTAAAAAAAAAAAAGCACTTTGTGACTTCAATAATAAATATGGTAGTGCCATTTTGGCATGTTTTTTCCATAACTTGAGTTGATTTATTTTGGAAAACCTTTGTTACAATGTCTAATGCATCCAGCGGGGCATCACAACAAAATTAGGCATAATAATGTGTTAATTCCACGACTGTATATATCGGTATCGGTGGATATCGGAATCGGTAATTAAGAGTTGGACAATATCGGAATATCGGATATCGGCAAAAAAGCCATTGTCGGACATCTCTAGACAATACAATTGGTACTCAGCCTACCATTCTCACTTATGGTTGCCTTTTTTTTCCTCCTTGAAAATAACCTTGAACGCAAGTAAATGTTTAACACTATCTGAAAAAAAGCAATATTTCTGCAGAGATGCAGTCTGGGTAATGATGTCATTTTGACCTTTTGCATTAAGATTGGCAGCCACCTTTGTGTTTCAACAAATAGTCTCCTTATGGGCTCATTTGCAATAGGTTAATGTTAGTTTATTTGAGCGTCATAACTTTTATTTACCAGTGCTTTTGATAATTACTTCACATTAATGTAAGATTGTAAAACTCCAGCAGCGACAAGTGTACTGTTACACCATGTCATGTTGGGTGACTAATGGGTCAACTAAGCTCTTTATTCCCCCTATAAATTTAAGTAATGGTTTCAACTTGTTTTTTCTCTAAATGTTAGCTTGTTGCAAGTAAATGTTTCATACAATCAGCTAACATATTTTATTGTAAAAAAAAAAAAAAGATGTTGATTTGTAACGAAAATTAGTTGAAGAAATTGTACTGTTGCAGCAAAGAATTCTGGGTAATTAGATGTCATGTCATGTCAACCGCTGAATCGCTCACTTTAACATCCAAATTTGGAAATTACTTTAACAGTTTGGCTGAGTGGATAACATGTGTGCCTTTTATCCCACTGATGTGGGTTCGAATCCCGAAAGGTACAAAACAAACAAATCTTTCTTAAAAGGTTGTACATCTATTTATAGAACGCTTGACTGTCACGCAGGAGATCCAGGCTCAAATCCGAGGATTAAATTAGTTTGTGAACTCTATCATGCTTGCTTCTTCTGCTGATTTTGAAGAAAGTTATTAAATTTATTATTACAACTTATATTATCAATTTTGCTACGTTTCAGTACAGTTTTTACATTCAAACCATTTCACAGTCAAACCGTTTTCACCCTTCCCTCTATATTCCACAAGCATTTCTACTAGCATTCTTTAACATCCAAACCATTCCGACTGTACATTCATAATGTACAAGTTGAAAGCGTTGTACTGTTGCAGCATAGAGTTGTGGGTAATTAGATGTCATTTTCAACAGCTGAATCGCTCCCTTTACATCCTAATTTGGACATCAACTTGACAGCTGTGCAGTTTGACTGAAAGGATAACACACATGCCTTTCATCCCAGTGACGTGGGTTCAAATCCCGCAAGGCACCAACAGCATATACTGTATGTTTCTTAGTTTAATTTCAGACATCAATCATTTCTATATTCATAGTACATTTCAGTACAGTTTCCGACCATCAATTTTCAAACAACATCAACAGTTGTCATTTCTACTATCAAAGTACTTCTATGTTCCAACCATTAGACCAGGGGTCAGCAACCCGTGGCTCTAGAGCAGGGGTGGGCAATTAATTTTTACCGGGGCCGCATGAGCAACCCGAGCACTGCTGGAGGGCCACACCGACAATATTTCAATTAAATTTTGCTTAAATTATTTTTCATATACCGTAAGATAAAAAATAATAATATTTTCATTTAACCTAACTTATCTTTATACAAAAGCAGATGGCTTTTGATGGTTTTATTTTCAACACTTTCTTACACAACACTTCCTGATGTATAATACCATGCAAAAATTTCAATTTCTGTCACTTTATCCTGCATCCTCTTTGTTGTGAACGTAGCACGCCTGTAAGGTGATTGGCGAAGAAGGAGGAAGTGTTGCTGTTGCGGAAATGAAGAGTGAGGATAGATGTGCGTGTGGAAAGAACGAGATAAGTTGAGCTGTGTTAGTATAGGTTGCTCAATAAAAGTTTAAAAAGAGCGTCAGACTTGGTGTGCACTTCTTCTGGACTCTACAATTGATGTCAGAAGTGGGATGAAATGCCTCCCAGTTCGCCTTGCCATCAAACCTGGGAGTCTTCATTGAGGGCGGAATTCCCCCATGGCAAGCAGCGTGAGCTGCACCTGTAGACACTGCCTCTCTCCTTCCTTTCTCTCTCTCTCTCTCTCTCTCTCTCTCTCTCTCTTTCTCTGCGGCGAGCTCCTCACGTGGCACGTACCTCTCGATGGCGTAGCAGGCTGCGCACACAATTAAGCAGCGCAGTATGCGCAAAGTTTTACTTCTGCCACCAATTGTAGCGTCCAGAAGAAGTGCACACCAAGTCTGACGCTCTTTTTAAACTTTTATTGAGCAAGCGTTACTAACACAGCTCAACTTATCTCGTTCCTTCCACACGCACTTATCCTCACTCCTCATTTACGCAACTCAAGAAGACAACATTAACTTCAGCAGGTCGTTACACTATATTCTTTAAACACAGCAACGTGTACTACAAATTAAGCACACGGCTTTACCTTTACTTGGCAGTCCATGTCTTGTTGAAAACACGCCATTCGTCATCACCTTTTCTTTTTTTAGCGTCTCGGGGATAACCGGGCGGACCGGGCATCACTTGTCGCTGTGCGCCTTAACTAACAGGACACACGCCCATAAATAACACTTTTCAAAATAAAAGCAGCACAGTTGTATTGCACGCACGACATAGATGTTTTTTAAAATTTATTTTGTAATTTGTGATTGCCGCTGCGCGCATGAGCATACGTCCACACAGAAGTCATACAAATAACACTTTTCAAAACAAAAGCAGCACCGTTGTATTGCACACTCGAGATAGATTCTTTTTTAAATTTATTTTGTAATTTCTGATTGCCCTCACGCGGGCCGGACAGGGACGTACAAAGGGCCGGATGCGGCCCGCGGGCCGCAGAATGCCCAGGTCTGCTCTAGAGCTACATGTGGCTCTTTAGCAGCGCCCTGGTGGCTCAATGGAGCTTTTTCAAAAATGCATGGAAATCCACCCCAGGGCAGCTGTGGCTACGAAAGTAGCTTTCCACCACCAGGTGTGAAGGAATGATGGGTTTTTAACATGTAAAGCGACTTTGGGTACTTAGAAAAGCGCTATATAAATCCCAGGTATTATTAAATGGAAAACAAATAGGGTGAAAAATAAGTTTTTTGTTGTAATATGGTTTCTGTAAGAGGACAAACATGACACAAACTTCCTAATTGTTAGAAAGTCCACTGTTTAATGGGTTTGTGTTTATGCTTCACTGATGAGAGTGTTTGGCGAGCGTCGTTTTGTTCTACTAATTTCAGCGGCCCTTGAACTCACCGTTGTGTGGACTGTGACTCAACACTTTGTTTACATGTATAGCTTTCTCCGACGCTGCCACAGAAAGAAGTGTTTTATGCTACTCCTTTGTCTCATTTTGTCCACCAAACCTTTTATGCTGTGTGTGAATGCACAAACGTGAGCTTTGTTGATGTTATTGACTCTTGTGGAGTGCTAATCAGGCATATTTGGTCAGTGCATGACTGCAAGCTAACATGCTATTTAGGCTAGCTGTATGTACATATTGCATCATTATGCCTCGTTTGTAGGTCAATTTAAGCTAATTTAATTCCCTTTACTTGCATCCTCCATGTATGTAGTTTATTTGTCCATGTTTCATGACACATTATCTGTATGTAATATTAGCTGCATTTCTGATAGTTGTTTGTGTGCCATGTTGTTCCAGACCACAGCAAACGTTACCCAGCTTGCAAAGATTGTAATAAATCCATTAGAAGAAGACAGCCTGTCATTTCCTTTAACTTGGACATACACATCTATACCTTTGGCCATTCTAAGACGCTCATTTTCAGGAGTTATCTCACCCTCTGAGAAGTTTTACTAACGTTTTCCAATGTTTTAAAAATGTGTAGAATAGATATTACATTTCACCATGTCTGTCAACAAAGATTTGCGTCAGACTGCTACACATAGTCATTTCGATAGTAGGCTAATATTGCTAATTAGCCACTTACATCATGTGTTGTCTTCATTATAACACTTATATAAGACCTTTGATGTAATTTTGATAGTAGGCTAATATAACTAATATAGACACTTACATCACGTGTTGCCATCATTATAACATTTATATAAGTCTTTTAATTTTATGCGGCTCTAGACCGATTACTTTTTTGTATTTGTGGTCTCTTTCAACATTTTGGGTTCCCGACCCCTGCATTAGACAGTTAAACTGCTTCTATCCTTCCTTCTATATCCCACTGGTATTTCAGCTAACATTCTTCAATATTCAAACATATTACAATACTCTACATTCCTTCTGCATTTCAGTTCAGCTCCAGCTTTGGGCATTCACACACAATTACTATTGGAATTGCATTTTCTAGTTCCAACGAGCAGTTCTACTGCTAATCCCAGCTGTCATCCATTGCAGGTACAGCGTCGTCTTCAGTCGACGCAACCCGTCTGTGCAGCCCGGCTGCCTTACAGGGTCAAGGTGCGTGCTGGGAAACGCTATGCCTGGTGTGCATGTGGACACAGCAAGAAACAGGTTTGTCTGAACGACAATGTGCAGGACATATCTCATGGAAAACCGTCAGCTAGTTGCCTGTTTGTTTTGAATCTTACGTCACTCTAGGTTTTAACAGTCTTGTTTTAAACGCCTGAATTCACGGCAGCAGTTTCCAAAAGTTGCAAATCAGTTCGTGGAAAGCCACACAATTAGGTGCATATTTAAAGAAATGATAATGCAGAGAAAAAGCAGAGATCCAATCCTGCAGCCACCAAACCGGATCACCTCAATGCCCTGACTGCGCCTAGCAATTCTGTCCATAAAAGTTATGAACAGAATCGGCGACAAAGGGCAGCCCTGGCGGAGTCCAACCCTCACTGAAAACGTGTCCGACTTACTGCCGGCAATGCGGACCAAGCTCTGACACTGATCGAAAATCTTATGAACTTCTTTGTGAACAAAGAAGTATAAGTCCTTCCTTGGATAGTTTGTGCACTTAATCAGCCCCTGTGTGCTCATGAGCTTCCTTCATTCCTGTCAGCCTACAGAATTTCAGGTTTTAGTGGGCAAGATGAAACCCACATCGAGCCCTGTGGACATTGGGCCCCATTCAGCAATAAGTTCCTAACTTTTCCTCTTATCTTTCTTCCTAAGTGATTTCCTAAGAGGAGTCCATTCAAATTCAAGACGTGTTTTTAAATGGCCAAATTGTTCCCACCTGCTGTTCTTAAGTTGCTGAATGCCAAATGGTTAGCGCGTGCGTGTCTATCATAAATTGCATATAAACACGCCCTTATTTCCTCAATATGTATATGTAAACACCCTTAATTCTGAAATTTGCATAGGTAAACGCCCTTAATTCCGTTATATGCATAGGTAAACGCCCTTAATTCCGTAATTTGCATAGGTAAACGCCCTTAATTCCCCAGAAAAGGGCACAATTGCGTGCGTGCGTGCGTGCACACGGTATCTTGAAATGTCTGTATATTGCTCATTTTGCTATATGTCTGTCTGTCTGTCTTATCTATATCTATCTATGTATCTATCTATCTATCGATCTATCTATATATGATATTAATTTAACATTAGACAATAGAAGTAAGGGAACTTGTCACACTTAAGAACAAGGTCACCCTAAGAGTGCTCTGGAGCACTCGTAGATTTTGTTCTTACCTAGGAACAAATCCCAGCTAAGAAAACATTGGTGAATACAAACCCCGTTTCCATATGAGTTGGGAAATTGTGTTAGATATAAATATAAACGGAATACAATGATTTGCAAATCCTTTTCAACCCATATTCAATTGAATGCACTACAAAGACAACATATTTGATGTTCAAACTGATAAACTTTATTTTTTTTTGCAAATAATAATTAACTTAGAATTTCATGGCTGCAACACGTGCCAAAGTAGTTGGGAAAGGGCATGTTCACCACTGTGTTACATGGCCTTTCCTTTTAACAACACTCAGTAAACGTTTGGGAACTGAGGAGACACATTTTTTAAGCTTCTCAGGTGGAATTCTTTCCCAGTCTTGCTTGATGTACAGCTTAAGTTGTTCAACAGTCCAGGGGTCTCCGTTGTGGTATTTTAGGATTCATAATGTGCCACACATTTTCAATGGGAGACAGGTCTGGACTACAGGCAGGCCAGTCTAGTACCCGCACTCTTTTACTGTGAAGCAACGTTGATGTAACACATGGCTTGGCATTGTCTTGCTGAAATAAGCAGGGGCGTCCATGGTAACGTTGCTTGGATGGCAACATATGTTGCTCCAAAACCTGTATGTACCTTTCAGCATTAATGGCGCCTTCACAGATGTGTAAGTTACCCATGTCTTAGGCACTAATACACCCCCATACCATCACAGATGCTGGCTTTTCAACTTTGCGCCTATAACAATCCGGATGGTTCTTTTCCTCTTTGGTCCGGAGGACACGACGTCCACAGTTTCCAAAAACAATTTGAAATGTGGACTCGTCAGACCACAGAACACTTTTCCACTTTGTATCAGTCCATCATAGATGAGCTCAGGCCCAGGGAAGCCGTCGGCATTTCTGGGTGTTGTTGATAAACGGTTTTCGCCTTGCATAGGAGAGTTTTAACTTGCACTTACAGATGTAGCTACCAACTGTAGATACTGACAGTGGGTTTCTGAAGTGTTCCTGAGCCCATGAGGCGATATCCTTTACACACTGATGTCGCTTGTTGATGCAGTACAGCCTGAGGGATCGAAGGTCACGGGCTTAGCTGCTTACGTGCAGTGATTTCTCCAGATTCTCTGAACCCTTTGATGGTATTACGGACCGTAGATGGTGAAATCCCTAAATTCCTTGCGATACCTGGTTGAGAAAGGTTTTTCTGAAACTGTTCAACAATTTGCTCACGCATTTGTTGACAAAGTGGTGACCCTCGCCCCATCCTTGTTTGTGAATGACTGAGCATTTAATGGAATCTACTTTTATACCCAATCATGGCACCCACATGTTCCCAATGTGCTTTTATACCCAATCATGGCACCCACCTGTTCCCAATTTGCCTGCACACCTGTGGGATGTTCCAAATAAGTGTTTGATGAGCATTCCTCAACTTTATCAGTATTTATTGACACCTTTCCCAACTTCTTTGTCACGTGTTGCTGGCATCAAATTCTAAAGTTAATGATTATTTGCAAAAAAAAAAAAGTTTATCTGTTTGAACATCAAATATGTTGTCTTTGTAGCATATTCAACTGAATATGGGTTGAAAAAGATTTACAAATCATTGTATTCCGTTTATATTTACATCTAACACAATTTCCCAACTCATATGGAAACGGGGTTTGTACAAAAATCTCCTTAAAAACTTCGTAAATGGGCCTTAGAACAGAATTTGTTCTTAAGAACGGTTGCTGAATGGGGCCCATTGTTCCTACTCCACTGTCCTTAAATATTTGTATGTTGTTGGGCCTTGGGTGGTTAAAGTGATAAACCTTTCACTTCAGTCTGGCTCGATCCCCAGCTTTTTTAAACATGCTGTGGTGAATCCCATTTTAAAAAAGCCTAATCTTGAGCCTATAATTTACCGGCCCATATCAAAACTTCTCTTCAAAAACTTCAGACTGTACATAATGCGGCTGTCAGACTTTTGACCGGTGCACCCACAACAGTCCCTATTGCCCCCATTTTATCCAGTCTGCATTGACTTCCAGTCAAATTTCGCAAAGAGTTTAGGATTTTAGTTCTAACTTTCCGTGCGTTGCATGGTGGGGCCCCTCAATACATGGCTGACTTGTTGTACCCCTACACTTCAGGGCGAAGCTTCCGGTCTTCAGGCCAAGATCTCTTAAATATTCCAAAATCCCATTTTAAAACCCGTGGAGACCTGGCATTCCAGGCTGTAGCCCCGAGACCCTGGAATAACTTGCGCCAGTCCCTCCGTGAGTTTGACTGTGTTGACACTTTTAAAAAAACATTTGAAGACTTCTCTTTTTAGTAAAGCTTTTAGTTAATGAACCTTTTAACTCTCTTTTTTAATCCACCTTCTACCCTTTTTATGACGTTGCCCTTGTTCTTTTAATTTAATTGTCGTTTTAATTCACCTACGTTTTGTGCAGCGCTTTGTTATTTTATCTGTGAGAAGCGTTTTATAAATAAAATATACTTACTTACATTACAGGACCACATATCATCTGTGTTTTTTAATGCTGTTGTGGTTTTGCGCTGCTTAGTCATGAAGTTTACAATATGACAACATAGTCTACTTAAACACTCATATTTTTTTAATAGAATTGACCTCTTTGCCCATTACATTTAATAACGACAAAACAGGTCAACTACTCACTGACGACGTCTTTAGCAATAGGAAGAACACAGAGGACCAGAACTTGATAAGTCGGCATAAACAAGACTGCCCTAAACACCTATAATCAACACACACATTTAAAATCTTTCTCATTGAGGTAAAGCACAATGGGCTCCACTGACACTGGAAAGCTTAGGTTATATTTTTGGATGAAGACAAACACATTTAGGTAAGACTTGCGTGTGTCTTTAAACGTGCCTTGTGATTGACGACCAAAACCATAGTGAAGAAGGTTCAACTTTCGAAAGGTATGGTTGTCTTGAAGAGCAAAACACTTTTACATTTGATAAAATAAATTATAATTAAAGAAAATGATCTAACAAAAGACGAAATAATATACAGTGTCAAAAACCAAAAGAAGCAAAAACAAAATAATTACTGAGTACATATTTGTATGTGCTCACAGTAACTACTGTTCATAGGCTGTCACATATATGAACACATTTGCAGTAAACAACCCCGTCACTATCATTTTAGATTGCTTCTCAGTAGCAAGTTGACATGGGCAATTCATATTTTCTACTGTATTAAATTATTACTTTTAAGAGCACACATATATTTTTAGAAATGTCCTTTAAACCCATGAAGGTATATAGTTCATGACCTCCATGTAGTGGTAACGACGAAAGCACTTGGCATCAATAGGTTTGAATACACCCATTATAAACTAGCGTCCCTCCTTTTATGTGTAACTAATTGTTAGAGTCTAACCGCGTTCTTTTATTGAACAGTCGGAAGCCAGGTTTACTTGTTCAACAAAGGTCACAGGTGAAAATTACAGGTTCAGTCTCAATAAGCAATTAGCTAACGCATGCTGCCAAAAGGAAAGCCTCGATCAAAAATTCTTCTTTGTTTTTATAGTCCATGAAACAAAAAAGTCCATTGGTACGTGCGAGACTATTTATGGCCAAACAAATCTTTCCAAAGGTGGGGGTGAATCCAGGAAAAAGCAATAACAGTCCATGAGGAGAACACAGTTTAGAACAGTCAGCATTATTGCAGTCCTGTACAGTGATTAAGAATAGCCATCCATCCATCCATTTTCTACTGCTTGTCCCTTTCGGGGTCGCGGGGGGTGCTGGAGCCTATAGCATTTACAAAACCCAAAACCAGTGAAGTTGGCATGTTGTGTAAATCGTAAATAAAAACAGAATACAATGATTTGCAAATCCTTTTCAACTTAATTTCAATTGAATAGACTGCAAAGACAAGATACTTAATGTTCCAACTGAGAAACGTAATTTTTTTGCAAATAATCATTAGCTTAGACTTTAATGGCTGTGTTGCTGCAAAAAAGTTGGCACAGGGGCATTTTTACCACTGTGTTACATGGCCTTTCCTTTTAACAACACTCAGTAAACGTTTGGGAACTGAGGAGACTAATTTTTTAAGCTTTTGAGCTGGAATTATTTCCCATTCTTGCTTGATGTACAGCTTAAGTCGTTCAACAGTCCGGGGTCTGCGTTGTTGTATTTTAGGCTTCATAATGCGCCACACATTTTCAATGGGAGACAGGTCTGGACTACAGGCAGGCCAGTCTAGTACCCGCACTCTTTTACTACGAAGTGACGCTGTTCTAACACGTGCAGAATGTGGCTTGGCATTGTCTTGCTGAAATAAGCAGGGGCGTCCATGAAAAAGACTTTGCTTGGATGGCAACATATGTTTCAACTTTGCACCTATAACAGTCCGGATGGTTCTTTTCCTCTTTGTTCCGGAGGAAACGACGTCTACAGTTTGCAAAAACAATTTGAAATGTGGACTCGTCAGACCACAGAACACTTTTCCACTTTGCATCAGTCCATCTTAGATGAGCTCGGGCCCAGCGAAGCCGGCGGCGTTTCTGGGTGTTGTTGATAAATGGCTTTCGCTTTGCATAGTCGAGTTTTAACTTGCCCTTACAGATGTAGCGACAAACTGTAGTTACTGACAGTGGTTTTCTGAAGTGTTCCTGAGTCCATGTGGTGATATCCTTTACACACTGATGTCGTTTTTTTGATGCAGTATCGCCTGAGGAATCGTTTTTTGTCCTCTCTGCTTACATACAGTGATTTTTCCAGATTCTCTCAACCTTTTGATGATTTTTCATACCATAGATGGTGAAATGTCTAAATTCCTTGCCATAACTCGTTGAGAAATGTTGTTCTTAAACTGTTCGACAATTTTCTCACGCATTTGTTCACAAAGTGGTGACCCTCACCCCATCCTTGTTTGTGAATGACTGAGCATTTCATGGAAGCTGCTTTTATACCCAATCATGGCACCCACCTGTTCACAATTGGCCTGTTTGCCTGTGGGATGTTCCAAATAAGTGTTTGATGAGCATTCCTCAACTTTCTCAGTCTTTTTTGCCACCTGTGCCAGCTTTTTTGAAACATGTTGCAGGCATCAAATTCCAAATGAGCTAATATTTGCAAAAAATAACAAAGTTTATCAGTTCGAACATTAAAGGCCTACTGAAACCCACTACTACCGACCACGCAGTCTGATAGTTTATATATCAATGATGAAATCTTAACATTATAACACATGCCAATACGGCCGGGTTAACTTATAAAGTGACATTTTAAATTTGCCGCTAAACTTCCGGTTCGAAACGCCTCTGAGGATGACGTATGCGCGTGACGTAGCCCGACGAACACGGGTATGCCTTCCACATTGAAGCCGATACGAAAAAGCTCTATTTTCATTTCATAATTCCACAGTATTCTGGACATCTGTGTTCGTGAATCTGTTTCAATCATGTTCATTGCATTATGGAGAAGGAAGCCAAGCAAGCAAAGAAGAAAGTTGTCGGTGCGAAATGGACGTATTTTTCGAACGTAGTCAGCCACAACAGTACACAGCCGGCGCTTCTTTGTTTACATTCCCGAAAGATGCAGTCAAGATGGAAGAACTCGGATAACAGAGACTCTAACCAGGAGGACTTTTGATTTGGATACACAGACGCCTGTAGAGAACTGGGACAACACAGACTCTTACCAGGATTACTTTGATTTGGATGACAAAGACGCAGACGTGCTACTGTGAGTATGCAGCTTTGGCTTTTTTTTGCGTATGTACGTAACTTTTTTAAAATATATAAGCTTTATGAACCTTGGGTTAGGTGAACGGTCTGTTGGGCTGAGTGATTGTGTGTGTTGATCATGTGTTTGAATTGTATTGGCGTGTTCTATGGAGCTAGGAGCTAGCAGAGGAGCTAGGAGCTAGCATAACACGTACCGTACCGTAAGTGCGCGTCACGTACGTAACTTTTTAAAAATATATAAGCTTTATGAACCTTGGGTTAGGTGAACGGTCTTTTGGGCTGAGTGATTGTGTGTGTTGATCGGGTGTTTGAATTGTATTGGCGTGTTCTATGGAGCTAGGAGCTAGCAGAGGAGCTAGGAGCTAGCATAACAAACACGCAGGTGTTATTATGCAGGATTAATTTGTGGCATATTAAATATAAGCCTGGTTGTGTTGTGGCTAATAGAGTATATATATGTCTTGTGTTTATTTACTGTTGTAGTCATTCCCAGCTGAATATCAGGTACCGTGAGTATGCAGCCTTGGCTGCTAAACATTCGATAACTTGACCGTATGTGCGCGTCACGTACGTAACTTTTTAAAAATATATAAGCTTTATGAACCTTGGGTTAGGTGAACGGTCTTTTGGGCTGAGTGATTGTGTGTGTTGATCGGGTGTTTGAATTGTATTGGCGTGTTCTATGGAGCTAGGAGCTAGCAGAGGAGCTAGGAGCTAGCATAACAAACACGCAGGTGTTATTATGCAGGATTAATTTGTGGCATATTAAATATAAGCCTGGTTGTGTTGTGGCTAATAGAGTATATATATGTCTTGTGTTTATTTACTGTTGTAGTCATTCCCAGCTGAATATCAGGTACCGTGAGTATGCAGCCTTGGCTGCTAAACATTCGATAACTTGACCGTATGTGCGCGTCACGTACGTAACTTTTTAAAAATATATAAGCTTTATGAACCTTGGGTTAGGTAAACGGTCTTTTGGGCTGAGTGATTGTGTGTGTTGATCAGGTGTTTGAATTGTATTGGCGTGTTCTATGGAGCTAGGAGCTAGCAGAGGAGCTAGGAGCTAGCATAACAAACACGCAGGTGTTTTTATGCAGGATTAATTTGTGGCATATTAAATATAAGCCTGGTTGTGTTGTGGCTAATAGAGTATATATATGTCTTGTGTTTATTTACTGTTGTAGTCATTCCCAGCTGAATATCAGGTCACCCCCGGCTCTCACAGCATCTTCCCTATCTGAATAGCTTCAACTCCCCACTAGTCCTTCACTTGCACTTTACTCATCCACAAATCTTTCATCCTCGCTCAAATTAATGGGGAAATTGTCGCTTTCTCGGTCCGAATCTCTCTCACTTCATGCGGCCATCATTGTAAACAATAGGGAACTTTGCGTATATGTTCAACTGACTACGTCACGCTACTTCCGGTAGGTGCAAGCCTTTTTTTTATCAGATACCAAAAGTTGCAATCTTTATCGTCGTTGTTCTATACTAAATCCTTTCAGCAAAAATATGGCAATATCGCGAAATGATCAAGTATGACACATAGAATAGATCTGCTATCCCCGTTTAAATAAAAAAAATTCATTTCAGTAGGCCTTTAAATGTCTTGTCTTTGCAGTGCATTCAATTAAATATAGGTTGAAAAAGATTTGCAAATCATTGTATTCTGTTTTTGTTTACGATTTTCACAACGTGCCAACTTCACTGGTTTTGGGTTTTGTACAATATGCAGTGTTTCCCATAAACTGCCAAGATACCTGTGGCGGTGGGGGCGTGGCTATTGGCGTGGCTATTGGCGTGGCTATGGGCGTGGTCACCATGACATCATCGATTAATTTGCATAATTTACTACAATCATATGATTTTCTCTAAAAAGGCTAAAACTAATGTATACTTACTAATTAATAATAACAGTTTTGTTTTAAACGCCCATCCATCCATCCATTTTACAGTATAATTACAACACTTTATGTACATATTTCTATACCGATTTGAACAATAAGTTATTCACTGAAATATATTTATTAATTGTGGTTCTTACAAAAAATATATCTTATAAAATATAAAAGCTAAAACGTCTCTTAAAGCTCTGCCCCTTTAATTTGTGCATACTAAATAATTTAACTTTAGCCTACTACTACAACCATATTATTTACCAGCAACATAAAGTGAAACAGAGGCAGAGGTGTCCTGCCACAGTCAGTAACAAATAAACAGAAAACAGTAGTGGTCAAATACAAATAAGGCAAGAAGAGAAGTATCCTACACTTCTCTTTTGTAAAGTAAATCTGAACAGCCTATATGGGCATCTACATCAACTATATGATTTGCCTGAGAAGCTGGACAGGACAAAAAAAAAAAAATCTATTTGTGGCGGACGTATTTCTTTAGTGTGGGAAACACTGATATGTTCTCACAATTTGTTCTCTTGTCGCCAGCTTAATCAAACAGTTTGAGTTTTATTTAAATGTATAATTGCTGCAATATTGTAACGCTAATTCATCTTATTATCGCGCAGTAGGCCAGATGTTGTAATCTTGGCAGTTTATTTATTGTGTTTAATATTGAATAATTTGGCACTAGTTGGAACATTTAAGTGAAGCCGAATGAGGAAATAAGGACGCTCTGGACATGGACAAAATGATTGGTTGACTTAGCTGTCAATCTGTGTTTTGGTACATTCCCTTTCCTGTTTCTATAAATGTACGTTGTTTCGTCCTCTGTTAGTGTGGTTCCTGTGATTGCACGTTTTTTTTTGTCTTTGTTCATTTGGTTTGTGTAATTGTAATGTAAATCATGAAATGTCAAAGTGCTTTGCACCTCCAGTCTGCACATATGTGACTCCCACCTGCTGGTAACACTTGCAATTTTACAATCTCACTCTTGTTTTTCCGCAGCCTTACTGCGATGGAGCTCACAAGACTGAAGCGCGGAGTATTTCTCCACTTCGATTCACTCCTGACAAAGACAAGACTGTCATGCTGTGTGCCTGCAAGCAGACTAAAAACGCTCCTTTTTGTGATGGCTCGCACTTTAAAGTCATCTTCAGGGATGTACTCAAGTCGGTAAAAAGGGTTTTCAAATGAATATCATTCACCTTTTGCTTTGATTTGCTGTTTTTACCAATAGTAAACTGTGGGTGAAACGGTAGAAATAATCATATATATTTTATATCCATTTACTGTATTCAAAATGGTGTTACCAGGAACTGTTCGGTCACCTTTCGTCCAAAGACTGGGATATACTCTCACGTCACGTAGCTTCCGTCCCCTCTGACCGCGCCTTGATGCATTTATAGATCATCCGCGGGTGGCTGGCACGTGACTTAAAAAAGTTAAAAGTTAAAGTACCAATGATTGTCACACACACACTAGGTGTGGTGAAATTTGTCCTCTGCATTTGACCCATCCCCTTGATCACCCCCTGGGAGGTGAGGGGAGCAGTGGGCAGCAGCGTAGCCGCGCCCGGGAATCATTTTTGGTGATTTAACCCCCAATTCCAACCCTTGATGCTGAGTGCCAAGCAGGGAGGTAACGGGTCCCATTTTTATAGTCTTTGGTATGACCCGGCCGGGGTTTGAACTCACAACCTACCGATCTCAGGGCGGACACTCTAACCACTAGGCCACTGAGTAGGTTGCAATTCTCTCCCAAAATCCTTAGGGGCACTGGCTCCTGAACGAGCAACCGCAGCTGTCGTTGACTAGATATTTAGCTTCTTGTGAAGAGTGAGAAGGCTGAAATGTACTCTCGCATCACCTAGTTTGCGGAAGCGACACTCCCCCTGCATACGCAGACCCTGACATGCACCTCCCAAAAATTTTAGCTTCGCAGCGACACGGAGCGCACAGCTGATTGGTCAACTTTTGCAGACGTGCTTGAAATGCACAATTTATTGTATGAGATAATGCAGCAGTGATTGAATATTTGCATGTAAACTGATATTGTGTACGCGCTCTAAAAATGATAACTGAATACTAGAGATGTCCGATAATGGCTTTTTTGCTGATATCCGATATTCCGATATTGTCCAACTCTTAATTACCGATTCCGATATCAACCGATACCGATATATACAGTCGTGGAATTAACACATTATTATGCCTAATTTTGTTGTGATGCCCCGCTGGATGCATTACACAATGTAACAAGGTTTTCCAAAATAAATCAACTCAAGTTATGGAAAAAAATGCCAACATGGCACTGCCATATTTATTATTGAAGTCACAAAGTGCATTATTTTTTTTAACATGCCTCAAAACAGCAGCTTGGAATTTGGGATATGCTCTCCCTGAGAGAGCATGAGGAGGTTGAGGTGAGCAGGGGTGTATATTGTAGTGTCCTGGAAGAGTTAGTGTTGCAAGGGGTTCTGGGTAATTGTTCTGTTGTGTTTATGTTGTGTTACGGTGCGGATGTTCTCCCGAAATGTGTTTGTCATTCTTGTTTGGTGGGGGTTCACAGTGTGGCGCATATTTGTAACAGTGTTAAAGTTGTTTATATGGCCACCCTCAGTGTGACCTGTATGGCTGTTGACCAAGTATGCCTTGCATTCACTTATGTGTGTGAAAAGCTGTAGATATTATGTGATTGGGCCGGCACGCAAAGGCAGTGCCTTTAAGGTTTATTGGCGCTCTGTACTTCTCCCTACGTCCGTGTACCACTCCGTACAGCGGCGTTTTAAAAAGTAATACATTTTACTTTTTGAAACCGATACCAATAATTTCCGATATTACATTTTAAAGCATTTATCGGCCGATAATATCGGCAGTCCGATATTATCGGACATCTCTACTGAATATGTTGTTTTTCAACTTGTGTCCAGCAGAAGTCATCCCAAGAATGGCACTCTTTTTAACTTTTATTGCCAATATAGTGCTAACGACAGAGTCAGATCTGTCTTCGCCTTTTTCTCTTACACACACCACTTCTTCATTACCTTTCAGGAACGGTGTGTCCTAGGGTTGTACGGTATACCTGTACTAGTATAGTATCGCGGTACTAATGAATCAAAAACGGTACTATACTCTTTTTGAAAAGTACTGGTTCGCCATATTATTTTTTTTTTACAGGCATGATGACGCATTGTTGTCACGTCGTGATATTGCTGGTTTTACGAGCAGAGGAGCATGTTCGGCATCGCACAATCACGGAGTACTTACAAGTAGACACGGTGTGTAGACAGAAAAGGGAGATTGGACGCATTTTGGCTTAAAAACGAAATAAAAGGTGAAGATATAACACTTAAACGCCCACAGGAAGAGGTGCTTCAAAACATGGCTAGCTAGTTAGCGGCTAATGTCCATCCGCAATCGGCAGTGTTTTAGCTACTTCTAAATCACTAATCCTCGCCTCCTTGGCGACGAATAAAGTGAGTTTTTTGCAAGTATCATCCCTGCAGGGCGAGGAACAGCTAAACATGCTTCACTACACAGGAGGACACAATAGCTCACCGGCGTCACAATATAAACAAATGTCATGGGTGGATCTACAGCTGACATCCACTGTAATGATACCAAGTACAAGAGCGTATCTAGTCGATACTACTATGGTTACATCAATAATGTTATCGTCATATCGTAATTCATATTATATTCATAAACTCAGGAAATACGTCCCTGGATACATGAAAACTTAAATTATGACCAATGTATGTTCCTGTAACTACTTGGTATCGTATCGATACCTAAATTTGTGGTGTCATCCAAAATTAATGTAAAGTATCCAAACAACAGAAGAATAAGTGATTATTACATTTTAACAGAAGTGTAGATAGAACATGTTGAAACAGAAAATAAGCAGATATTAACAGTATATGAACAAGTAGATTAATAATAAATGTTTACAGCTTGTCCTTTATAATCTTGACAAAGTAATAGAATAGAAAAGACACATTATGTTACTGCATACGTCAGCAGACAAATTAGGAGCCTTTGTTTGCTTACTTACTACTAAGAGACAAGTTGTCTAGTATGTTCACTATTTTATTCAAGGACAAAATTGTTCTTTGATTGCAATAATAAACATATATTTAATGTAGCGTAAGAGTTTTTGTTAAAATAAAGCCAATAATGCCATTTTTTGTGGTGCCCTTTATTTAGAAAAGTGTCGAAATACACTTTGGTACTAGTACCAAAATATTGGTATTGAGACAACCCTCATGTGTTCACAAACATAGGAGCTCCAAACATCAATAACACATAAACATTATCATAAGCAAGTCATTACAATAGTTATTTAACAGTTGTGTTTATTTTCAGTTACTGGCGGAGAACAATGTCCGGAACGGGCAAATTTGCAACGCTATTAGGCCGCTATAGTTCAGGGGTTGCACAGTCTTCATGAATGTATCTTCCTACGGTTTATGAGTAAAACATCCATTAAAAGTACACAGATGATTAGTTCCAGTGCCAACAAAGATGTCAATGTTGTGTTTGTTTGTAATTGCTAATTACACCAGTTGTTAGCACAAGTTTGGCAATAAAAGTTAAAAAGAGTGTCATACTAATTCTTGACGCAACGACAACAACACAAGCTGAAAAACGACACATACTGTAATTATTTTTATAGCACACCGAGATGTTTAGGTACACTATCAGTTTGCATGCAAATATTGAATTTGTTTTGCTTTATTTCATGCAATAAATTGTGCATAATGTCTGATCTCCTATGCTCAGGGACCCTCCTCGGTAAAGCTGACCAAGCACAACTCTGCGGTCCGAGAAACTAGGATTTTTGGAAGGTGCACGTCACAGTCTGCGTCAGGGTACTGTACGTATACTCTCACACAGCTTTGCTTATGTGAGAGTATATCCCATGCTCTACTCTCTACCTCAGAGTTCCAATCCAACTGTGGTTTATGTCACTTCCAGAAGTTTGCCGATAACTCTATTGTTGGATGAATTAAAGTGTATCTTGTTTGTTTGATACATGTGGCACAATAAATTGAAGACTGTATGTGCATTAATTTGCTTGTAATCTGGACAGTAAAGATAGTCACTCAGAACGGTATTTAGACATGATCAATGTTGACTATCCCTGCTTTGTACTCATATTAGTTTGAATGTTTTAAAGAATGCAGTATACTTTGTATGAAAATCATCCTATATTTTTTATTGTATTACCTTAAAAGTGCCTTTTTTCTACATTGTTGTGATTCAATAAAAGAGTGGAAAACTTAATTGTCATAGTGTCCATAACTTCCCCTGCCGAAAAATGTTATTTTTGATAACAGATTTTCAAACAAATTTATGAGGATGGTGTTATAAAAAGTTTTTTCCAGACACTGTTAATATATCCTAAGATAGTTAACCGTGTAGAAATAAGAAAAATAAAGACAAGATTATATTACATGTCCAATTCTTCCTACAGATAAATAAATATTATTACCGTATTTTCCCCACTATAAGGCGCACCTAAAAAACCTCCAATTTTCTCAAAAGATGACAGTGCGCCTTATAGTCCGGTGCGCCTTATATATAGACCAATATTGAGCCACAACGGGTCTCGCAACTACAGGATGCATTACGTAACCCCAGCGTAGCGTCTATTCCAGGGGTCACCAACCTTTTTGAAACCAAGAGCTACTTCTTGGGTACTGATTAATGCGAAGGGCTACCAGTTTGATACACACTTAAATAAATTGCCAGAAAAAGCCAATTTGCTAAATTTACCTTTAACTCTATGTTATTATTAATAATTAATGATATTTATCTTTGTGGAAACACTGATCATCTTAATGATTTCTCACAATAAATATATATAGAAACAGATAAATATCAATATGCAACACTTTATTTTTATATTTTCTCTAAGTGCACATTTTTCAAATTGAACATTTTCAAATGATCACTTCTAAGACAGTCTTGTGAAATCACAATATCCCATTTTAACTAGCTAGCCACTAACATTTTTTAACAAATCATGAATTACTTTGCACCATGTTTGTACAAATAATAACTCATGTAAAATACAAAAGTCAACTCTCAAATTTTTAAATAAATCATGTCACACTTTGAACTGGACACCAAATCTGTTATCTGTTTCTTTGTCAGTTAGTGAAGACCAAGTCTTTAAAATATTTTCTTGGATTTTCAAATTCTATTTGAGTTTTGTCTCTCTTAGAATTAAAAATGTCGAGCAAAGCGAGACCAGCTTGCTAGTAAATAAATAAAATTTAAAAAATAGAGGCAGCTCACTGGTAAGTGCTGCTATTTGAGCTATTTTTAGAACAGGCCAGCGGGCTACTCATCTGGTCCTTACGGGCCACCTGGTGCCCGCGGGCACCGCGTTGGTGACCCCTGGTCTATTCTATGCGCCTTATAATGCGGTGCATCTTATAATGCGGTGCGCCTTATATATGAACAACGTTTTAACATAGGCCATTCATTGAAGGTGCGCCTTATAATCCGGTACGCCTTATAGTGCGGAAAATACGGTAAATCATTTTTTAAATTAAAACATTTTACATTATTTTAGACGACTGTTCTTTTTCTAATGTTGAAATATAAAATGTGAATCATTTACTTTGGGAAGAGCTAAGAGGTTGGCTGCGAGCCAAAGGTACTGTATAGCAATGTCCCCATTTACTATAACCGGTATTACATTTTGCATATGTATAAAAGACAACAACCTAGAAATAGTTATTAATATTATTCAGTTGCCAGATGTCAGGGAACATGCATTATCTGTAAAGTGCTTTAAACCCTGTTTGGAAACAAGCCGGACATGTTTCCAGTGAGGGTTGGACTCCGCCAAGGCTGCGCTTGGTCACCGATTCTGTTCATAACTTTTATGGACAGAATTTGTAGGAGCAGTAAAGGCGTTTAGGGGATCTAGTTTGGTGGCTGCAGGATTAGGTCTCTGCTTTTTGCAAAGGACAAGATCACGGGTGCAAGCGGCCGAAATGAAAGGACACTCAGGAAACTTCTCACCCTTAGAGATAGGGTGAGAAGCTCTGTCATCCGGGAGGAACTCAGAATAAAGCTGCTGCTCCTCCACATCGAGAAGAGCCAGATGAGGTGGTTCGGGCATCTGGTCAGGATGCCACCCGAACGCCTCCCTACGGAGGTGTTTAGGGCACATCCGACCGGTAGGAGGCCACGGGGAAGACCCAGGACACGTTGGGTAGACTATGTCTCCTCGCTGGCCTGGGAATGCCGCGGGATCCCCCGGGAAGAGCTGGACCAAGTGGCTGGGGAGAGGAAAGTCTGGGCTTCCCTGCTTAGGCTGTTGCCCCCGTGACCTGACCTCGGATAAGCGGAAGAAAATGGATGGATGGATTGATGGAAAAAAGCTGCAAAAGGTGCACATTACAGCTATTTAAAAAAAAGAATCATCATAAATTTTTGCAGTCATTTTTATTTTATAGGGTAAAGTGTTTTATATTGTGCTCCTGAGTTAATGTTGCTGATCAATTTGAATGTATTATCAAAATTTTGAATTTGATTTATGATTATTTTATTTTACGATTTTAATTTGAATTCTGATTGTTATTTAAATTTTCCGTAAAACACTTTGAATTGCCTTGTGTAGGAATTTTGCCGTGTAAATAAATGTCACTTGCCTTACCTACTGTTGCAAAATATGCAAAACAAGGACATCATTTAACCAAGAAAGTAAACTGCATGAAAACCGATTGAGTCGGCAGGTGATGATTTATTTGTATTATTACAACACATTGCGTTGCATTGCCAAGATGGGGAAGACGCTATGGCGTCACATTAGTACCAAAAATCCAAGCGCGTAAAAACTCTTATCGCGCGCTGATTCTCCACTTCGTGCGCGCGCGCGACACCCTTTTGCGGGCGCGTGGTGCCTTTGTGCGCGCCCGCGGCGCCTTCTTGCGTGCGCGCGGTGCCTTTCTGCGCGCGCGCTGTCTCGGTCTGTGCGCTGTCATGTTTCATTTTGGTACTTTGGGGGCGGGCATGCTAAGACCGCCCCTTCTTTCTGATTGGCTTTGAAAAAAAAAAAAAAAAAAAAATAAAAAAAAAAAAATAAATAAATAAAAAAATACAACTTCAAGTAGGTTGTAAAAAAAGGCAGATGAAGTGCTTTTCTTTACACTCTCTCATGCACACAGATACTCATGTTATGAGAAGTATATTGTTTCAAAAATATTAACATTAATTGTTGATATTTTAAACATCTTTCAGATTACATTGCTTGAATTCAAAAACCACTTTACTACACAAATATTAGGCCCAATGTGCAGGATTATTCTATTAGTATTAGTTATTTTTATGTTTTATCATATCTTAGCTTATTTTTATGTTTGATCATATCTTAGCCTATTTTTATATGGTCTTATTATATTTATATTTCAGTTTTTATTGTATTTTATTTTATTTGATAGTTTTTCATATTGTAGTTTATTTTTATATTTGATTATATCTTATCTTATTTCATATTATTTTTGGACTTTTACCTGATGTGTATTTTAATTATTTTTAATCCATTTATTTACTCATCTAGTGTTTCCTCAAAGAGCCTTCTGGATCTCCACGTCCAGAGGGTTCCTGTGATTGGCTATTGTCATTGTGTTGTTATTATTATTCAATCAATCAATCAATGTTTATTTATATAGCCCTAAATCACAAGTGTCTCAAAGGGCTGTACAAGCCACAACGACATCCTCGGTACAGAGCCCACATACGGGCAAGGAAAACTCACCCCAGTGGGACGTCAATGTGAATGACTATGAGAAACCTTGGAGAGGACCATATGTGGGTAACCCCCCCCCCCCCCCCCCTGTTTGTTTATTTTTATGTACATGTTTGACTGTCTTCATGGGGTGTGGGTGTTATTTCTCATTTTGTTTTTAACTATGTAAAGCACTTTGAGCTGCATTTTAAATGTATGAAAAGTGTTTTATAAATAAAAACTTATTATTATTTGTTTTAGTAATAGTACCCTTACAATCACTCCAAAGCAGTTCAATAATGTAAATAAGTGTGTCCCTCAACTTACCTCTTTTTCAGCCGACATTTTTTGATCCACTTCTTCCTCCGTAAATCTTGATACATATTGACAATGACCCGCCCTGCTATACTTCTGATTGGCTCATAGGAAAAATGCTCAGAGCCAATCAGAAAGAAGGGGCCGTCTAAGCATGCCCGCCCCCAAAGTACCAAAATGAAACATGACCGCGCACAGACCGAGACGGCGCGCGCGCAGAAAGGCACCGCGCGCGCGCAGAAAGGCACCACGCGCGCGCAAAAGGGTGTCGCGCGCGCGCACGAAGTGAAAAATCAGCGCGCGATAACAGTTTTTATGCGCTTGGATTTTTGGTACTAATGTGACGCCATAAGACGCCCCTGCTCAGATGACCGCCACGTACACACATTGATTCGCATAGCTGCTCCAGCGCGCTGTGGTCGTCTCCGCAGGCTCCAGACTTGTAATTCTCTTCCAAAACACTAACCGGCGGTGTCTCCAAAAGGAGGAACTGCAGCTTCTTTTGACTCGACACTGTATTCCCTTCCTGGGAAGTGACGACATAGACATCTGTGTCTGCACCGGAAGTAATCATTCACAATCATTATATTACTTTAATGGACGTTTTACTTATAAAACCAGAGGAAAATACATTTGTCAAGATGGACCGTGCTACTTTTGAACGACGCTATTATTATTTGTAGCGCTATTCGACCGTTTGGGACATGGGAAAAGAGAGAGATATCATGTAAATACAACTTTTAAATATATAATATATATATAGATATTGATATCGATACACACATGGACATCTTATAGACGCAGCATCGACCGCTACGGCCAACTGGCGCTGACGAGACGCGGGGCCGCCATCTTGGAGTGGTGATCCGCTCCACTCAGTGCAATTCATTTGGCAGGAGCAATGAACTGTCAGCGCATTTAATTAACCCTACCTCACTGAATACCACTGATTTTCACGCGGGTTTTCGTCATACGTGTAGCTATGACAAAGGACACATGTTTTGGCCTGTTTTATTATTCATAGTTTGCTTAACAGTAATAGAATATCCTTATATGCTAAAAGTGACCAGATGTCCGAGAACAAAACTAGGAATATAATCCCAGAGTAGGGGGGGGGAAACGGTCAGCTATTTTTAAGTTCAAGAAACAATATGATTAGGTTATATAAACATGCGTATATCCTACATAAACAATGTATGAATACATTAGATATCTATATATCTTAGGGACCCCCGCCCCTCCATATCCCACACCCCGGATTGTAAATAATGTGAATAATTCAATGTATATACTCTGATGATTATCGTGATGACTGTATTATGATGTTAGTATATATTTGATAGTATATATCTGTATCATGAATCAATTTAAGGGGTCCCTGATTTAAACAAGTTGAAAAACCTATTCGGGTGTTACCATTTAGTGGTCAAATTTACGGAATATGTACTTCACTGTGCAATCTACTAATAAAAGTTTCAATCAATCAATCACCTATAGACTGTATCTCTGTTGCTGCAGCAGCATAACGTTTATTCTGTCTTGACACTTTGTATTGATATTTTGTATTACATTATTCCCTTAAATGATCATGTTTACAGTGATTGTTTTATATGTATTTTTTTATGTATGTCGCTTTGGATAAAAGCGTCTGCCAAATACTTAAACATAAACATATATAAACACCTGAAAGTCTTTATATCAGCTAAAACCACCAACCTGTTTCACTGGATTCAGAATCAAACCAAATTCTGACCCATTACTGGCTCCTCATCACCACTTCAAGATGGCGGCCGAATTTCTCGCGTCACAGCAACCAATGCTGCTTCTACTTATAAGATGTCTATGGATACACACACTGTCAGCTTTGTGATTGGTTAGCTTGTATCACGTGACTCCAGTAGGCGACCCTCCAATCACCTTGGTCACTTCACAGCTCAGTCCATATACAAAGTATAGAAGTCTTCTTGCGCTTCACTAAATATTTCTCATATTTCCCTCTCATTGTCTCTGTATTGTGTGTTTTTTTGTTGACAGACACTGACGTTGTGCGCATTAGAACTTTTGGTTGTGTCGCGTACGCCGAACGAGAAGACCAGATTTCGCTCGCATTGGCGAACTGTGATTGATAAAATGAACACCTTGCTCGCCAAAGTGGAGTACAAATGGATTATTTTAACGTTGAAACAATCTCGGGCAACAACTACGACAGCTTGCAAGGTAACCGAGGCCCATTAAAGCATTTATGTATTGTTTTGTTGTTTGTTAACACGCTGACGTTTGTAAACACGTCGTGTTGTTTTGACTGCGGGACGAGCGTATCGGACCGATAGTATCGATACGAAAAAGGAATGTCCGTATCAGACCAGTAGTTAAAGTTAAAGTACCACTGATAGTCACACACACACTAGGTGTGGTGAAATTACCCTCTGCATTTGACCCATCCCCTTGTTCCACCCCCTGGGAGGTGAGGGGAGCAGTGAGCAGCATTTTGGTGATTTAACCCCCAATTCCAACCCTTGATGCTGAGTGCCAAGCAGGGAGGTAATGGGTCCCATTTTTATAGTCTTTGGTATGACTCGGCCGGGGTTTGAACTCACGACCTACCGATATCAGGTCGGACAAGCTCAACATTTAAGACTTTGTTGTAGTTTTTTTTTTTAAATGTGTTTTTTGTTAATAAAGTATTCATATATATGATATGTACTCATGTCCTCAGGCCCAAGTGTCCACACTTCCCCCTGAACCTGTCATCCCCTCAAAGAAACCTTTCAAAGTGGATCTACTTGGTGGGAAACGTTACTCTTGGTGCAGCTGTGGACACAGCAAGAATCAGGTACAGTACATGTCAAATATATTCACCTACATGTTCGTGTAAAATACTGTATATCCATAGTTCCACACATATAGTACCGGTCTATGTACTATATGTACATAGACCAGTATGTAACTTGATACATTTTCTACATGCTAAAACACAGGTGTCAAACTCAAGGCCCGGGGGCCGGTTCTGACCCGCCACATCATTCTATGTGGCCCGCGAAAGCCTGAAAAAAAATGGGTTTCAATAAAATCCTTTTTTTCATTTTTTACTAAATGCATTCGTTCTTTCAATTTTGACATAAAAAATATGCATATTTTAAACTTTAATATTATCTGATCATGCCAATTATATTATTATATATATATCCATCCATCCATCCATCTTCTTCCACTTATCCGAGGTCGGGTCGCGGGGGCAGCAGCCTAAGCAGGGAAGCCCAGACTTCCCTCTCCCCAGCCACTTCCTCCAGCTCTTCCCGGGGGATCCCGAGGCGATCCCAGGCCAACCGGGAGACATAGTCTTCCCAACGTGTCCTGGGTCTTCCCCGTGGCCTCCTACCGGTCGGACGTGCTCTAAAGAGAGGCGTTCGGGTGGTATCCTGTCTAGATGCCTGAACCACCTCATCTGGCTTCTCTCGATGTGGAGGAGCAGCGGCTTTACCTTGAGCATATGTGGGTGACCCCCCCCCCCTCTAGGGGAGACCGGATGCGATGGACGTCGAGTGGGTCTGACATAATATTGTGAAAGTCCAGTCCATAGTGGATCTAACATAATAGTGAGAGTCCAGTCCATAGTGGGGCCAGCAGGAGACCATCTCGAGCAGAGACGGGTCAGCAGCGCAGAGATGTCCCCAACCGATGCAAACCCCACATTCCTTTTTTTCATGTACATTCTGGGTGTGTCATTCAGTAAAATAACATAAAATTCCATTCCGTTTTTTAAGGCGGTCTGTCATAACGTTTTTCGCATTCAATCAGACATTATTGTGAGGTTTTGTATTAGTGTTCCTAAAAATCAGATATACCGGCCCCCAGACACATTTATTTCTCTAAATTTAGCCCCCCGAATCAAAATAATTGCCATGCCTGTGCTAGCTCCTAGTAGCTTATAGCCTGCCATGTGTACAGCCTGTAAATGACTCGATGAAAATACAAATATTTCATGTAAACTGATATAATCCCAGACTTGTTTTTACTGATATCAGACCGATATCTGAAATCAGTTTTAGATCTGGACACCACACCTATCTGAACAAAACTTACACATCTTAGTTTTGTGTTACAGGTTTCAAAGCAAATCATATCTTACATTTGTCAATTTAACCAATTATCCGATAATTATAGTTATATATTACTTACACCTACAAAGTATAAGTCAGGAGTGTACTAGAAAGTATCCAGTAACAAACATATTCAATTTACTGTCATAGACTAACTTAATGAATTGTTGTGGCCGCTTGGTGTCGCCAAAAACCCAATTACCACTGCATTTCAATTTAAAGATAGCATAAATTCATAATAAACAAGTTAATAGTTTTCATACCTACATTGTTTTCTGTTTCACTAATTTAATTTAATTTATCTAAGAGTTTCTAACATTTTACGCTGCAAAATACAAAACGTACAGTGCAGGCCCAAAGTTTGGACACACCTTCTCATTTCAATGCGTTTTTCTTTATTTTCATGACTAATTTACATTGTAGATTGTCACTGAAGGCATCAAAACTATGACTCCTGTGAAGTGAAAACCATTTCTGGTGACTACCTCTTGAAGCTCATCGAGAGAATGCCAAGAGTGTCCAAAGCAGTAATCAGAGCAAAAAGGTGGCCATTTTCAAGAAACTACAATATAAAACATGTTTTTAGTTATTTCACCTTTTTTTGTTAAGTACATAACTCCACATGTGTCATACTTGCCAACCTTGAGACCTCCAATATCGGGAGGTGGGGGGGGCGTGGTTGGGGGCGTGGTTATTTACAGCTAGAATTCACCAACTCGAGTACCGGTATTTCATATATATATATATATATATATGAAATACTTGACTTTCAGTGAATTCTAGCTATATATATATTTTTTTTAAAAATTTTTATTTACATAGAAAAAAACCCAAAAAACTTGAATTTCAGTGTTCCAGTGGCTATCCATTAGATGGCAGTATTGTCCTGTTTAACTTCTCCGTTCATGATGAGTATATCATTTCGGCCGCCATGTCTGTAATTTCCTCGTTCTTCTGCTTCGTCTCCTTGTTGTGTGCGCAGTTGTGCACTCTATAAAAGCCCTAGATGTTATGACGTCTTTGGGCAGGCAAGCTGTTTATTTTGTGGGAAAGCGGACGTGAGAACAGGCTGTCCCCACTCAGTCTCAGGTCCGCATTGAGCTGGAGGGGGCGTGGCCTCCAGCTCCGGCTGAATACCGGGAGTTTGTCGGGAGAAAATCTCTGCCGGGAGGTTGTCGGGAGAGGCGCTGAATATCGGGATTCTCCCGCTAAAAACGGGAGGGTTGGCAAGTATGACATGTGTTCATTCATAGTTTTGATGCCTACAGTGAAAATCTACAATGTCATGAAAATAAAGATTAGTCAGAAGGTGTGGCCAAACTTTTGGCCTGTACTGTATATGTTATTCCTGCTGATGTATCGATTATTGGTATCGGTCAATGCTCAAGGTTCCTTTATCGTCAAGAGATTAAATATATTCAGTTAGTTATGAATTCATTATATTTTTATAATATGCCCATGGCCAATTAAAAAAAATGACCCAAGAGCCCCCTTTGTCACACTTAGGACACCCCTGACGATCCCCATAGGCAGACTGCAACATCCATTAAAAGAGCAGTATCAATTATTATTATTGAGTCAGATTTATTGATATCATCCAAGAATATGATGTAGACTGCTTCTGATCTTATTAGGTTGTAATGTAGCCCAATGATAAACAGTCAATTCAGTTTTTCCTGTTTTTTTTTACGTTAGCCTTTCTGCGACGGATCGCACAAGTCCAAAGCCCAGGGCCTGTCTCCACTGCGCTTCATCCCGGAGAAAGATGGCCCAGTTTGGTTGTGCGGCTGCAAACACACCAACACGCCTCCGTACTGCGACGGCACACATAAGCAGGACTTCATCGCGTCTGCTTCTCTGCATCAAGACATTGATTAGTTCAACAACACGCCTTCAAAATCAGAACTTTGGACTTCACGGAGAAGAAAAGGACAATGGAGGTTTGGAAGCATGACGTGTGAATGTTAAGTGGGGTGTCTTAATCCCATATTGATATTGGATATTGGTCTAATAAAAGCAAAAACAAACTATTATATCGGCTTGCACCTAAAATCTCTGGCATTTAATAAGTGTTACGATACAGGAAGTCTTGTCATTTACAAAAGGTAAACATTAGGGGTACTAAAAAACAAAACAATTAGAGATGTCCAATAATATCGGACTGCCGATATTATTGGCCGATAAATGCTTTAAAATGTAATATCGGAAATTATCGGTATCGGTTTCAAAAAGTCAAATGTATGACTTTTTAAAACGCAGCTGTACGGAGTGGTACACGGACGTAGGGAGAAGTACAGAGCGCCAATAAACCTTAAAGGCACTGCCTTTGCGTGCCGGCCCAATCACATAATATCTACGGCTTTTCACACACACTAGTGAATGCCACGCATACTTGGTCAACAGCCATACAGGTCACACTGAGGGTAGCCGTATAAACAACTTTAACACTGTTACAAATATGCGCCACACTGTGAACCCACACCAAACAAGAATGACAAACACATTTTGGGAGAACATCCGCACCGAAACACAACATAAACACAACAGAACAAATACCCAGACCCCCTTGCAGCACTAACTCTTCCGGGACGCTACAATATAGACCCCCCGCTACTCCCTACCTCTCCCCCGACCTCAAACTCGCCCCCCCCCCCCCAACCCCGCCCACCTCAAACTCCTCATGCTCTCTCAGGGAGAGCATGTCCCAAATTCCAAGCTGCTGTTTTGAGGCATGTTAAAAAAATAATGCACTTTGACTTCAATAATAAATATGGCAGTGCCATGTTGGCATTTTTTTCCATAACTTGAGTTGATTTATTTTGGAAAACCTTGTTACATTGTTTAATGCATCCAGCGAGGCATCACAACAAAATTAGGCATAATAATGTGTTAATTCCACGACTGTATATATCTGTATCGGTTGATATCAGAAATGTTAATTAAGAGTTGGACAATATCGGAATATCGGATATCGGCAAAAAAGCCATTATCAGACATCTTTAAAAACAATTCATTTTCATTCAAATTCTAAATCGATTCATAATTTTCAAGAATCATTTTTTTTCTTTTTTTAAGAATCAATTTTCGAAAATATGTTTTTTAGGCCATGCTCGCTGTGCATATACATCATACATTAGCAGCCGAAAAGGCTTTTATAACCGGTTTAGAAAAGGTTTAATCATAATTTGTATTCCAAAAACATACTGCAAGAGTTGGTTTGACTCGACAGTTGTGTCGAATCACCCCAAGTATCTGAATCGAATCACGAGTTGTCGGATTCACGTTCCTAGGAAACATTCTAGGCTACAGGCTGCTAAGCAGGTACACGACAGCAAAGCACACAATAGCGAATAAGCTAGAAATGCATAATGAGTGTCCTTAATTGAACAACATTGCAGTCTAAAACAGCACATTTGTCAATATAAACAAAAATAAAATGCAAAACCCAAAACCAGTGAAGTTGGCACGTTGTGTAAATCGTAAATAAAAACAGAATACAATGATTTGCAAATCCTTTTCAACTTATATTCAATTGAATAGACTGCAAAGACAAGATACTGGAAAACTGTATTTTTGCAAATATTAGCTTATTTGGAATTTGATGCCTGCAACAGGTTTAAAAAAAGTTGGCACAAGTGGCAAAAAAGACTGAGAAAGTTGAGAAATGCTCATCAAACACTTATTTGGAACATCCCACAGGTGAACAGGCTAATTGGGAACAGGTGGGTGCCATGATTGGGTATAAAAGCAGCTTTCATGAAATGCTCAGTCATTCACAAATAAGGATGGGGCGAGGGTCCCCACTTTGTGAACAAATGCGTGAGCAAATTGTCCAACAGTTTAACAACAATATTTCTCAACGAAAGGAATTTAGGGATTTCACCATCTACGGTCTGTAATATCATCAAAAGGTTCAGAGAATCTGGAGAAATCACTGCACGTAAGCAGCTAAGGCCGTGACTTACAATCCCTCAGATGGTACTGCATCAAAAACCGACATCAGTGTGTAAAGGATATCACCACATGGGCTCAGGAACACTTCAGAAAACCACTGTCAGTAACTACAGTTTGTTGCTACATCTGTAAGTGCAAGTTAAAACTCTGGTATGCAAAGCAGAATCCATTTATCAACAACACCCAGAAACGCCGCCAGCTTCGCTGGGCCCGAGCTCATCTAAGATGGACTGATGCAAAGTGGAAAAGTGTTCTGTGGTCTGACGAGTCCACATTTCAATCAATCAATCAATGTTTATTTATATAGCCCTAAATCACAAAAGTCTCAAATGGTTGCACAAGCCACAACGACATCCTCGGCACAGAGCCCACACAAGGGACATCGATGTGAATGACAATGAGAAACCTTGGGGAGGATCGCATATGTGGATAACCCTCCCTCTAAGTACAGTCCCTAGTGGATCCAACATAACAGTGAGAGTCCAATCCATAGTGGGGCCAGCAGGAGACCATCCCGAGCGGAGACAGGTCAGTAGCGCAGAGACGTCCCCAACCGATGCACAGGCGAGCGGTCCACCCCGGGTCTCAGCTCTGGACAGCCAGCACCTCATCCATGGTCACCGGAACCGGAATAACCCAGCGAGGGGGCAGAGGAGAAAAGAAAACGGCAGATCAACTGGTCTAAAAAGGGGGTCTATTTAAAGGCTAGAGTATACAAATGAGTTTTAAGATGGGACTTAAATGTTTCTACTGAGGTAGCATCTCTAACTTTTACCGGGAGGGCATTCCAGAGTACTGGAGCCCGAACAGAAAACGCTCTGTAGCCCACAGACTTTTTTTGGGCTCTTTGAATCACTAATAAGCCGGAGTTCTTTGAACGCAGATTTCTTGCCGGGACATATGGTACAATACAATCAGCAAGATAGGATGGAGCTAGACCGTGTAGTATTTTATACGTAAGTAGTAAAACCTTAAAGGCCTACTGAAAGCCACTACTACCGACCACGCAGTCTGATAGTTTATATATCAATGATGAAATCTTAACATAGCAACACATGCCAATACGGCTGGGTTAACTTATAAAGTGACATTTTAAAATTCCCGGGAAATATCCGGCTGAAACATCGCGGTATGATGACGTATGCGCGTGACGAAGTCCAAGTAACGGAAGTTATGGTACCCCGTAGAATCCTATACAAAAAGCTCTGTTTTCATTTCATAATTCCACAGTATTCTGGACATCTTTTGCAATTTTTTTAATGAACAATGAAGGCTGCAAAGAAGACAGTTGTAGGTGGGATCAGTGTATTAGCAGCGGACTACAGCAACACAACCAGGAGGACTTTGTTGGAGCGCTAGCCGCGCTAGCCGCGCTAGCCGCCGACTTCACCTTGACTTCCTACGTCTCCGGGCCGCCAAACGCTTCGGGTGAAGTCCTTCGTCCTTCTGCCGATCGCTGGAACGCAGGTGAGCACGGGTGTTGATGAGCAAATGAGGGCTGGCTGGCGTAGGTGGAGAGCTAATGTTTTTAGCATAGCTCTGTGCAGTCCGGTTGCTAAGTTAGCTTCAATGGCGTCGTTAGCACAGCATTGTTAACCTTCGCCAGCCTGGAAAGCATTAACCGTGTATTTACATGTCCATGGTTTAATAGTATTGTTGATTTTCTATCTATACTTCCAGTCAGGGGTTTATTTCTTTTGTTTCTATATACAGTTAAAGCAAGATGCTATCACGTTAGCTCGTAGCTAAAGCATTTCGCCGATGTATTGTCGTGGAGATAAAAGGCACTAAATGTCCATTTCGCGTTCTCGACTCTCATTTTCAAGAGGATATAGTATCCGAGGTGGTTTAAAATACAAATCTGTGATCTACAATAGAAAAAGGAGAGTGTGGAATCCAATGAGCCAGCTTGTACCTAAGTTACGGTCAGAGCGAAAAAAGATACGTCCATCGCTGCCTCTCAAGTCATTCACTGTAACGTTCCTCATCTACGAATCTTTCTTCCTCGCTCAAATTAATGGGGTAATCATCACTTTCTCGGTCCGAATCTCTCTCGCTCCATTGTAAACAACGGGGAATTGTGAGGAATCCTAGCTCCTGTGACGTCACGCTACTTCCGGTACAGGCAAGGCTTTTTTTTATCAGCGAGCAAAAGTTGCGAACTTTATCGTCGATTTTCTCTACTAAATCCTTTCAGCAAAAATATGGCTATATCGCGAAATGATCAAGTATGACACATAGAATGGATCTGCTATTCCCGTTTAAATAAAAAAAAATAATTTCAGTAGGCCTTTAAAGTCACATCTTAAGTGCACAGGAAGCCAGTGCAGGTGAGCCAGTATAGGCGTAATATGATCAAACTTTCTTGTTCTTGTCAAAAGTCTAGCAGCCGCATTTTGTACCAACCGTAATCTTTTAATGCTAGACATAGGGAGACCCGAAAATAATACGTTACAGTAATCGAGACGAGACGTAACGAACGCATAAATAATGATCTCAGCGTCGCGAGTGGACAAAATGGAACGAATTTTGGCGATATTACGGAGATGAAAGAAGGCCGTTTTAGTAACACTCTTAATGTGTGACTCAAACGAGAGAGTTGGGTGGAAGATAATACCCAGATTCTTTACCGAGTCGGCTTGTGTAATTGTTTGGTTGTCAAATGTTAAGGTGGTATTATTAAATAGATGTCGGTGTTGAGCAGGACCGATAATCAGCATTTCCGTTTTCTTAGCGTTGAGTTGCAAAAAGTTAGCGGACATCCATTGTTTAATTTCATTAAGACACGCATCCAGCTGACTACAATCCGGCGTGTTGGTCAGCTTTAGGGGCATGTAGAGTTGGGTGTCATCAGCATAACAGTGAAAGCTAACACCGTGTTTGCGTATGATGTCACCTAGCGGCAGCATGTAAATACTAAAGAGTGCAGGGCCAAGAACCGAACCCTGGGGGACTCCGTACGTTACCTTAACATAGTCTGATGTCACATTGTTATGGGAGACGCACTGCATCCTGTCAGTAAGATAAGAGTTAAACCAAGACAAGGCCAAGTCTGACATCCCAATACGCGTTTTGATACGCTCTAATAAAATATTATGATCAACAGTATCGAAAGCGGCACTAAGATCAAGAAGCAGCAACATAGATGACGCATCAGAATCCATCGTTAGCAATCGATCATTAGTCATTTTTGCGAGGGCTGTCTCCGTAGAGCAGGGGTCGGCAACCTTTACCACTCAAAGAGCCATTTTGGCAAGTTTCACAAATTAAAGAAAATAATGGGAGCCACAAAGAAAAAATTTAATTTAAAATGAAAAACACCGCATACAAAGCTTTAATTGCTTTGTGCTATGTCGACCAGGGGTCTCAGACACACGCACCGGAACGCACTCTAATATGGAAATTTGATGTCAGTGCGGCCCGCGAGATTTGAATCAATGGCGCTTGATAGCGTCATACTTGCCAACCCTCTCATTATTTCCGGGAGACTCCCGAATATCAGGGAGTGATGGCACTGCCTTTGGTGCCCTCTACAGCCTACCCAAACAATGTATCTACTCGGCCACATGTAGAGTGCAGCTTCAGCTTGCTCACGTAAGTGACAGCAAGGCGTACTAGCTCAGCAGCCACACAGCTTACACTGACGGTAGCCGTACCGTATAAAACAACTTTAACACTGTTACGTTACAAATATGCGCCACACTTTGAACCCACACCAAAAAAGAATGACAAACACATTTCTGGAGAACATCTGCACTGTAACACAACACAATAAATACCCAGAATCCCATGCAGCACTAACTCTTCCGCTCAACCGACGCACGGAGGGGGTTGGGGGGGGGGTTGATGTGTGTGGGGGGTTTTGTGGTAGCGGGGGTGTATAATCTAGACCGGAAGAGTTAGGGCTGCATGGGATTCTGGGTATTGGTTGTGTTGTGTTTATGTTGTGTTACAGTGGGATGTCCTCCAGAAATGTGTTTTTCATTCTTTTTTGGTGTGGGTTCACAGTGTGGCGCATATTTGTAACGTAACAGTGTTAAAGTTGTTTTATACGGTACGGCTACCGTCAGTGTAAGCTGTGTGGCTGATGACTAAGTATGCTTTGCTGTCTCCTACGTGTGCAAATAAAAGCTACATACAACATGTGGCCGGGCTGGCACGCTGTTTGTAAATGCTATAGGGGACAATTATTGCAGTGCAATTAGGGCACGCCCTTAATTTAGTAATTAGATTGAAAATAGGATTATATTTGCCCTGGGAGTTATCTAGGAGAGGCACTGAGATCCATAAGTCTCCTGGTAAAATCGGGGGGGTCGGCAAGTATGCAGCTGAGCCGCATCAGAGTGGTCAAAGAGCTGCATGCGGCTCCGGAGCCGCGGGTTGCCGACCCCTGCCGTAGAGTGATCTGCCCTGAAACCGGATTGAAAAGGTTCACAGAGATTGTTAGACGCTAAGTGTTCATTTAGCTGCTGTGCAACAATTTTTTCGAGGATTTTCGAGATAAACGGAAGGTGGGACACCGGCCGGTAGTTTACCATGAGGTCAGGATCGAGGTTAGGTCTTTTGAGTAAAGGATGAATAACCGCTTTTTTTTAATTTTAGGGGAACAGTGCCAGAGGAAAGTAATAAGTTTATAATATTTAGCACTGATGGACCTAATAATACAAAAAGCTCCTTGATAAGTTTCCCAGGAAATGGGTCAAGTAAACATGTTTGCTTTGTCCCATTTACACATTTAACAATTCCTCTAATGTTATTTCATCAAAGAGAGAGAAACTATTTTGGAGGGCTGTATCCGTCGTATATACAGTCGTATCTGTGTTAATAGAACCCAGTTGTAGCTGGGATGCATTGTCTTTAATCTCCTTTCTAATGACTTCAATTTTCTTATTAAAGAAATTCATAAAGTCATCTGCCGAGTGGGTGGAGTTACTGGGAGGAGTCTCTTGTTGGGTTAGCGATGCTACTGTACTAAACAAAAATTTAGGATCATTTTTGTTGAGGTGGATGATATTTGAGTAATATTTAGCTTTAGCTAAGGTTAGGCTGATCATACGTCCTCTTTTCTCCGGACATGTCCTCTTTTGCGGGGGTGTCCGGGGTGTCTGGGCGGGGTTTCTTAAATGCTTCAAATGTCCGGCATTTTGAATTAGGGTTGCGTGTATTTTTAATGTATGTTCAGGGTTAAGTTAAGAAGGGGTTAAAAAAAAAAACTGAAGGTGCGCGCACGTAGCAACATTCGTGAGAGAGGGGCAGAGACACAGAACGAGAGAGATAGTGAGTGGAGAGAGACATGAAAACAAGAAATGCGCAACATAAATGCAACTTCACGGATGATTTGCGGGAAAAGTATTCGTGTTTTCGTCTTGGCCGTGACACATGGGAAGCAGAATGCACTGTGTGCAAAGCAGGAATGTATGTATCTGTGGCAAATAAAGATCTACAAGCCCATATCGACACTACAAAGCACAAAACAGCTGTGCAGGACGAGAGCTCGTCTGTTGTTTTTTGTTTAAATTTAATTAACTTGTTTTGAGGCATTATTTATGTTTAGATTATATACAAGAGGTTATTTTGAATATTTCTACTTCTGCACTTTTTTTCCAAAACTGTGAATGTTACAGAATATAAGTGTGACTTATTTTGTTATACTGTCAAGCAGTGTTGTCGTTAACGCACTTTTTGTGTCTTTTTAACATATTGAAATGAGAAAGTATGCAAATTATTAATTTAAAAAACAATTTTTTTACCATTTGTGGCCCACAGCTAATGTTTTAAAGGCCCACGGCACATTCTAAAAATACTATTAAAATTAACAAAAACATAACAAAAGTGAAATAAAAAAGCTTAAAGGTGAAATGTAATTTAGAAAAAGTTGCAATGTTGACTAATAAAACAAAGCTGTTTTTATTCTTTCAAACGGTCATTGCTCAAAACATAATATTGAATCAAAATCAATGTTATTATGAATTATTGACCTATCAAAGGTTCCAATTACTTCACATCAAATACTCCACTTTGAAAAATTATTTTTGGTGGAAGATTTTGCATATTTTGTGTGTTTGCCATAAAAAAACATAGTTTTGTTTGACAAAAAAGGGCGGAAAAAAACAAACAAAAAAAACAACATAAAAAAAACTAAAACATTTTGAAATGAGGAATAGATCCGAAGTTGATGTAGACTCCAGAGATTTAAGTGTTAAATATAAAATGTATGTATGCCCTGGCACACCATTATCATCATTTCATGACCCAAGCAAAACACTTTTTACACTTTTATACTGAAATAAATACACCTACAACGTATTAAATAAAAACATAGAAAAACCTAGCAGCAGTGGTAAAGTTTAGATCCATGAAGGAAAGAAGAAAGTGAATGAATGTTTATAACTGAATACATTTACATATGTATACACATTTGTTTTCTTTTGTATTATCTTTTTTAATGAATTAAGTAACGTTTATGACAACCTTATTCCAAAACACAATATAGAATGTGAGATACAACAGGATAATGCATACATTTGTCATTTGTTTTCAGAACGCTTACAAAAAAGTGGGACCCAAAAAATTTACTGTGGGACCCCATTTTTATGACTTGATGGGGTCCCTGGGACCCCATTTTGAAAATTCCTAGTGCCAACACTGCTGTCAACAGAGAAGAAAAAATGCTTTATTTAAAACAAAAAATAATTTATAAAGCAAGTTCGAGTATCATTGGTAAATTTTCACCTAGTCCCGGCCTTGGCGTGCTGCCCGCATTGGCACGCATATATGTGTCCTCTTTTTGGCATTTCAGAATATGGTCAGCCTAGCTAAGGAAAGCATGCGTTTATAAGTTATTAAACTATCACTCCATGCTTGATGGAAAACCTCAAGTTTAGTCGCGCGCCATTTACGTTCCAGCTTTCTACATGATAATTTATGGGCTTAAGTTTCTTCTGTAAACCATGGGGTACGCCTTTTAGGGGCCCTTTTTAGCTTTAGCGGTGCTACACTATCAAAGGTATCGCACAGGGCGTCGTTAAAGTTGTTAGTGAGGTTATCAATAGATCCGACATAATTTGGGAATGGTGCCATTACCGAAGGCAGTAGGCCAGCAAGAGTCGTCGTTGTGGCAGCATTGATGTTGCGGCTGCTATAGTAGTTATTATTATTATTAGTTTGTTGACAATGAGTCAGAACTTCGAATTTTATAAGGTAATGATCGGACATTACTTTAGTATACGGGAGTATCGTAACTTTGGAGGTGGTGACACCCCTGACAAGCACTAGATCTATCGTATTGCCGTTGCGATGCGTGGGTTCATGTATTATTTGTGTAAGACCACAGCCATCAATTATAGTCTGGAACGCCACGCACGGAGGGTCCGATGGGGTATTCATATGGATATTAAAGTCTCTCATTATGATTATATTGTCGGCGTGCGTCACTAGATCAGCAACAAACTCTGAGAATTCACTGATAAAGTCCGAATAGGGCGGTAGATAACAGCCAGGCCGAGAGGTAGCGGTGTGACAAACCTCATAGTAAGCACCCCAAACGAGTTATATTTATTATTTAGGTTAGTGGTAAGGTTAACGTTTTTGTTGTATATTAGTGCGACACCCCCACCCCTTTTAAGAGGTCGGGCAACATGTGCATTCGTATAGTTATTAGGAGATGCCTCATTTAGCGCAAAAAAATCGTCTGGTTTGAGCCAGGTCTCGGCGAGACCAACAACGTCAAGATTGTTGTCTCTAATGACCTCATTAACTAATAACGTTTTGGAAGATAATGATCTTATGTTTAAAAAGCCCATATTATAGGTAGTGGGCTGTTTTGACGAGTTTTTATTGAAATTATCCGTAGTAGCAATATTAATAATGTTGCGTTTATTATGCGTAGTGCACTTTAAATAGTTTCGACCATATCTAGGAATTGATATGACGGGAATTTTCAGATTGTTTGCTTGGTGCTGCGATAAACTGAACGCATCATAATTTGCCACCTCAGTAGAATGCATGTCTACCTCTGACACAGTCACAACAGAATTTTTTTTATGTGAGTTGTATAATATTCTAAGAGAATTGTTATGTGTGCAGGGATTATCCAGCCTGGCGCTGGCTATTTCTAGCTTAAATGACTCCTTACCCGGACTAGCGCTTCTTTGAGGATTAGCCTTTCGCTTTGTTGTCAGCCCCGCTCGGCATCCCCGCTTCTGCTTCCGCTCACACCGCTTACGTCTCCTCCATTGACGGTCCCCGCAGGTACTTGACTCCGCTGCTACCAAGGCCCCGCTGGGTGTAGCCCGCGAAGTATTCCCATGCTAGCGAGGAGGTCCACCATACATGCATCTTTCAGTCTATAACGGCCCGATCTATCCACATCCAGAATTGTCTGTCGGTCGTATGTGATCACAGAGTGTCCACGCTGTGAGCCAGCCATGAAATTGACAGAATTGACAGGTATTTTTGCCAAATCGCTCTACACTTCCAAGAGCGTCTGCAAGCCGCTGCCATCAGGGCGCCGCCATCTTGTCATCTCTCAAATTGTTTTTGGAAACTGTGGACATCGTGTCCTCCGGAACAAAGAGGAAAAGAACCATGTTGATTGTTATAGGCGCAAAGTTGAAAAGCCAGCATGTGTGATGGTATGGGGGTGTATTAGTGCCCAAGACATGGGTAACTTACACATCTGTGAAGGCACCATTAATGCTGAAAGGTACATACAGGTTTTGGAGCAACATATGTTGCCATCCAAGAAATGTTATCATGGACACCCCTGCTTTTTTCAGCGAGACAATGCCAAGCCACGTGTTACAACAGCGTGGCTTCATAGTAAAAGAGTGCGGGTACTAGACTGACCTGCTTGTACTCCAGACCTGTCTCCCATTGAAAATGTGTGGCCCATTATGAAGCCTAAAATACCACAACGGAGACCCCCGGACTGTTGAACAACTTAAGCTGTACATCAAGCAAGAATGGGAAATAATTCCACATGAAAAGCTTAAAAAATGTGTCTCCTCAGTTCCCAAACGTTTACTGAGTGTTGTTAAAAGGAAAGGGTTAAGTAAAAATGCCACTGTGCCAACTTTTTTGTGTGCCTATGTGTTGCTGCCATTAAATTCAAAGGTAATGATTATTGGCAAAAAAAAAATTAAGTTTCTCAGTTCCAACAATAAATATCTTGTCTTTGCAGTCTATTCAATTGAATATAAGTTGAAAAGGATTTATCACCCCCAAATGTAATCACCTGTTCCTTATCCCATCCATCCATCCATCCATTTTCTACCGCTTGTCCCCTTCAGGGTTGCGGGGGGTGCCGGAGCCTATCTCGGCTGCATTCGGGCGGAAGGCGGCGTACACCCTGGACAAGTCGGTTCCTTATCCCATTTATGATTTTTTTTATTTTTTATAAATGGGGTGAACACTTGTCATTCATGTGGATGCAAGCATTAATAAACAGGCTTGTTCCTTATATCATTCCTGACATTTCCATAAAGGTTCATCAAAATAATTGAGTTATGTTCCTATCAGATCACATAACTTTACAAAAAGTCAGTCGATGCCTCGCCAGTCATGAACCTAACACGCATGTTCTTGAGGACACTGAAGTACCTGGAGAAAACCCAGATTTGAACCCGCAACATTTATGCCATGAGGCAGACATTAGTGAAATATGTGTGCTAATATATTGAGTGATAAAGCAGACAATAAAAGTTGCAGGGCTATTCAACTACAACACATACGTCAAATTCAAGGTCCTCGAGAGCCTGGAAATATGTATCAATAAAGTACTGTAATTTTTCTTACTAAATGTGTTCTTTCTTTCTATTTTGGGAGAAACATATATATGTACTCCATGTAATTGCAAATTATGTTAACTTAAATATTGTCTAATTATGTAAAAATATATGATCAAACATTCAAACCATTTTTTAAATAGAAATAAATACAAACCCCGTTTCCATGTGAGTTGGGAAATTGTGTTAGATGTAAATATAAACGGAATACAATGATTTGCAAATCCTTTTCAACCCATATTCAATTGAATGCACTACAAAGACAACTATTTGATGTTCAAACTCATAAACTTTCCTTTTTTTTTGCAAATAATAATTAACTTAGAATTTCATGGCTCCAACACGTGCCAAAGTAGTTGGGAAAGGGCATGTTCACCACTGTGTTACATGGCCTTTCCTTTTAACAACACTCAGTAAACGTTTGGGAACTGAGGAGACACATTTTTTAAGCTTCTCAGGTGGAATTCTTTCCCAGTCTTGCTTGATGTACAGCTTAAGTTGTTCAACAGTCCGGGGGTCTCCTTTGTGGTATTTTAGGCTTCATAATGCGCCACACATTTTCAATGGGAGACAGGTCTGGACTACAGGCAGGCCAGTCTAGTACCCGCACTCTTTTACTATGAAGCCACGTTGATGTAACACGTGGCTTGGCATTGTCTTGCTGAAATAAGCAGGGGCGTCCATGGTAACGTTGCTTGGATGGCAACATATTTTGCTCCAAAACCTGTATGTACCTTTCAGCATTAATGGCACCTTCACAGATGTGTAAGTTACCCATGTCTTGGGCACTAATACACCCCCATACCATCACAGATGCTGGCTTTTCAACTTTGCGCCTATAACAATCCGGATGGTTCTTTTCCTCTTTGGTCCGGAGGACACGACGTCCACAGTTTCCAAAAACAATTTGAAATGTGGACTCGTCAGACCACAGAACACTTTTCCACTTTGTATCAGTCCACCTTAGATGAGCTTGGGCCCAGCGAAGCCAACTGCGTTTCTGGGTGTTGTTGATAAACGGTTTTCGCCATGCATAGGAAAGTTTTAACTTGCACTTACAGATGTAGCGACCAACTGTAGTTACTGACAGTGGGTTTCTGAAGTGTTCCTGAGCCCATGTGGTGATATCCTTTACACACTGATGTCGCTTGTTGATGCAGTACAGCCTGAGGGATCGAAGGTCACGGGCTTAGCTGCTTACGTGCAGTGATTTCTCCAGATTCTCTGAACCTTTTGATATTACGGGCCGTAGATGGTGAAATCCCTAAATTCCTTGCAATAGCTGGTTGAGAAAGGTTTTTCTTAAACTGTTCAATATTTTGCTCACGCATTTGTTGACAAAGTGGTGACCCTCGCCCCATCCTTGTTTGTGAATGACTGAGCATTTCATGGAATCTATTTTCATACCCAATCATGGCACCCACCTGTTCCCAATTTGCCTGTTCACCTGTGGGATGTTCCAAATAAGTGTTTGATGAGCATTCCTCAATTTTATCAGTATTTATTGCCACCTTTCCCAACTTCTTTGTCACGTGTTGCTGGCATCAAATTCTAAAGTTAATCATTATTTGAAAAAAAAAAAGAAGTTTATCTGTTTGAACATCAAATATGTTGTCTTTGTAGCATATTCAACTGAATATGGGTTGAAAATGATTTGCAAATCATTGTATTCCGTTTATATTTACATCTAACACAATTTCCCAACTCATATGGAAACGGGTTTGTATATTATCAAACATTCAAACCATTTTTTAAATAGAAATAAATACTAATAATGATTTCAAAGCAAGTTATCCATCAAATTGTGCAATGTAAAAGTAGCAATATAGTTCATGGTAAAATTGTGAAATTTACTGTGGTTTTTACAGCATTTTTCTCTAAATGAAAACTACTTTTTTTACTGTAATAAATTTACAGTAATACACCGAAAAACCTACAGTTGATTTGCGGTTAAAAAAACAAACAAACTTGCAGCTCAGGTGCCAATTTTACTGTAAAATTGCATTTTTCTTTATTTAGAGTAAAAAAACAAATGTAAATTTTACAGTAAAATTCTGGCAACCGAGCTGCCTTTTTTTTTAAACCATAAAACAGCAGTACTGTTTTTTCATTTACAGTAATATACACTACATTTTGAGGTGATTTTTTTTACATTTTAGTCTTAAAAAACCTTTCAAAATGAATAAAAAAATGGTGTAATATTTACTGTTAGACGCGGCCCTCTGGGGCCAAACATAATGTGTGGCTCTCAGTGAAAATGACTGACACCTCTGCACTAAAGTGTTCAGGAAGCCTTCTGGTGTTGAATAATGAATTTGACACTTGGATCAGAATACTATTAGGTAAACATTTTATTGACCTAAAACATGCACGTATGGCTGATCAAAGTATTGTTTTTTTTCTTGTTGGAACATAACAGAAGGAATGTTGGATTTTAGAAAAAGAACAAACATGGCCAAGTATTGGAAAATCCCTTTTGGAGTTCTTCGGACTCGGGACATGAAAGAACGCGCCGGTGAGCCCGGCAGCGTGGTAGTGCTTAGAAAAGAGACGACAAAATACTGGTTGGTTCGGAGCGTGTGAAAGTGCATCAACAGTTGTGTCATGAAGTTGTGTCACCTGATGATTTATACAGCAGTGATAAAATGACCGAATACGCTCAGTTTTTTCTTCTTCTCCATATCCATTGCAGGGATTCGCACTGCAATGCTTGGCGGCATTTTGTCCAATTTTACAGAAGCCAAATAAGGTAGAAATGCAACAGAACCACTTCATGTACGATACAAAATGATTACAATGCCTTGTATAAAAGATAAGTTTATATGCACACATGGTCACATTAGATACATACTGTACAGTCTATGTGTGCACTGGTCTAGTCTAACACACGCTCACACACACACGCTCACACGCACGCACACACATACACATTTGGCTGCACTTCAGTCCATCACGGCGATGTCTGCCTCTCATAAAGTCCAAAAGTCAGAAGGCTCCAGTGTTTTTTTCTCTGCAGAAAGAAGGGAGCCATCCAAACAACGTCCTCCCTGCTGTCGTGCAGACATTAGGTCGTCGGAGGCGCGCCGCTTTTGTCCCCGCCCCTCGCCGCATCTTTGCTGGCGGCCGAGCTCGTGCCGTTGACAGTCACCTTCCGGGCGGCGGAGGCCCCCTGCTTGGAGGAGAGGGCGTGTCGCTGAGTGTTGTTAGGCACGGTGGTACCGTTGGAGTTCTGGATGGCGGGGGAGAGGCTGTTGGCCGCGGGGCTGGACTGCGAGGAGGCTCGAGGCGGTGCCGCCATCGTCGACACCGGACTGTGGACTTTGTCGCTCTGGGAGTCGCTCTCTGAGGTCGGGCTGGTGTTGACGCCGTCTGAGTGACCCTGGACCGCGGACTGGGACGGCTTCCTGCGCTTCCTTGTGGGCTTCACCAGGTACTGCAGGGGGATGGGTCCGGTCTGCACACAGTTCAACAACAGTTCTTACATGTAGCGATACAATTTTTCACTTCCGATACGATATCAATATTGGAGCAATGGATATTGGCCAATACGGGTATTAAAAGGGGTCGGCAACCCAAAAAGTTGAAAGAGCCACTATGGACCAAATATAAAAAATAAAAATCTATTTGGAGCCGCAAAAAATTAAAAGCCGTATATAAGTGTTATAATGAAGACAACACAAGATGTGTCTATATTAGCCTACTATCAAAATGACTAAAAGTCTTATATAAGTGTCTATATTAGCCTACAATCAAAATGACTAAAAGTCTTATCCATCCGTCCATCCATCCATTTTCTACCGCTTGTCCCTATTATACAAGTGTTATAATGAAGACAACACATGATGTAAGTGTCTATATTAGCCTACTATCAAAATGACTAAAAGTCTTGTATAAGTGTTATAATGAAGACAACACATGATGTGAGTGTCTATATTAGCTATACTGACTACTACCAAAATGACATTAAGTCTTATCCATCCGTCCATCCATTTTCTACCGCTTGTCCCTATTATATAAGTGTTATAATGAAGACAACACATGACGTAAGTGTCTATATTAGCTATATTAGCCTACTATCAAAATGACTTTAAAAGTGTTGTATAAGTCTTATAATGAAGGCAACACATGATGTGTCTATATTAACAATATTAGTCTACTATCAAAATAACTTTAAAAGTCTTATATAAGTGTTATAATGAAGAAAACATGTAAATGTCTATTAGCTATATTAGCCTACTATCAAAATGACTTTAAGTCTTATCCATCCATCCATTTTCTACCGCTTGTCCCTTTTATATAAGTGTTATAATGAAGGCAACACATGATGCAAGTGTCTATATTAATTATATTAGCCTACTATCAAAATGACTTCAAAAGTCTTATACAAGTGGTATAATGAAGGCAACGCATGATGTGTCTATATTAGCCTACTATCAAAATGGCTAAGTCTTATATAAGTGTTATAATGAAGGCAACACATCATGTAAGTGTCTATATTAGTTATATTAGCCTACTATCAAAATGACTTAGTCTTATACAAGTGTTATAATGAAGGCAATGCATGATGTACCGGTAAGTGTCTATATTAGTTATATTAGCCTACTATCAAAATTACTAAAAGTCTTATATAAGTGTTATAATGAAGGCAACACATGATGCAAGTGTCTATTAGTTATATTAGCCTACTATCAAAATGACTTTAAAAGTCTTATATAAGTGTTATAATGAAGGCAACACATGATGCACATGTCTATATTAGCCTCCTATATAAGACTTTGTCATTTTGATAAGTGTTATAATGAAGGCAACACATCATGTGTCTGTATTAGTTATATTAGCCTACAATCAAAATGACTTAAAGTCTTATATAAGTGTTATAAGTGTTTTATGTCGCACGTTTGCACCAAGAAAAATTCCTAGTTTGTGAACCCGTTCTCAAACAATGGCAAAACTATTCTGATTCTGATAATGAAGACAACACATGATGCACATGTCTATATTAGTTATATTAGCCTACTATCAAAATGACTTTAAAAGTCTTATAAGTGTTATAATGAAGGCAACACATGATGTAAGTGTCAATATTAGCTATATTAGCCTACTATCAAAATGACTAAAAGTCTTAAGTGTTATAATGAAGGCAACGCATGATGTAAGTGTCTATATTAGCTGTATTAGCCTACTATCAAAATGACTAAAAGTCTTATATAAATGTTATAACGAAGACAACACATGATGTAAGTGTCTATATTAGTTATATTAGCCTACTATCAAAATGATTTTAAAAGTCTTATATAAGTTTTATAACGAAGACAACACATGATGTAAGTGTCTATATTAGCTATATTAGCCTACTATCAAAGGCTGACGCAAATCTTCATTGACAGAAATGCTGTATATTAATATTTATTCTACACATTTTTGCAACATTCGAAATCATTGGTAAAATGGGGGCTTCTCAGAATTGGCTGAGAATGGCCAAAGGTATAGATGTGTGTGTCCAAGTTAAAGGGAACGGCAGGCTGTCTTCTTCTAGTGGATTTATTACAATCTTTGCAAGCTGGGTAACGTTTGCTGTGGTCTGGAACGACATGGCACACAAACAACTATGAGAAATGCAGCCAATATTACATACAGATAATGTGTCATGAGACATGCAAATATAAATTGAATTAAGAGGACATTAAGGATATTAAATGAGCTCAAATATACCTACAAACGAGGCATAATGATGCAATATGTACATACAGCTAGCCTAAATAGTATGTTAGCATTGATTAGCTTGCAGTCATGCAGTGACCAAATATGTCTGATTAGCACTCCAACAAGTCAATAACATCAACAAAGCTCACCTTTGTGCATTCACGCACAGAATAAAACGTTTGGTGGACAAAATGAGACAAAGAAGGAGTGGCATAAAACACTTATTTCTGTAGCAGCGTCGGAGAAAGTTGTACATGTATACAAACTACGATGAGTTCAAGGACTGCTGAATTTAGTAGGACAAAACGGCGCTCTCCAAATACTCATTAGTGAAGCATGTTTAATATAAACAGTGTGATTTATAACAACTAGGAAGTTTTGTGTCATGTTTGTTCTCCTACACAAAATATATTAAAACAAACAAAAAAATAATTTTCTTCATCTTTTTCCATTTTCACACATCTCTGAAAGAGGTCCAGGGAGCCACTAGGGCGGCGCTAAAGAGCCTCATGCAGGTTGCTGACCCCCACTCTATACAATATCATCACAAATCATTGTGCATACTTTTAATATTCTGTAGTGTGGATTGTTAGACAAGGTTTGATCAAGGGAAATTGCTCAGAGAACAATGATGTGTATGAAAAACACTAAACTTATGACATATTTGGAATGTTAAATCTTTTTTGCGACACCTTGTGATGATAACAAATCATCAAATGAAGCTCATGACGCGGACACGTTTGTTACTGGACACTTTCTAATACGCTCCTGCCTTGGAGACTTTGCATGTGTAAGTATAATTATTTGATACTTGTTTATTGACAAATGTGCCATCTTAGACTGCAGTATTGTTCAATTAAAGACCCCTTTGTCTAGCTTGTGTGCTTAGCTGTTAGATCCTAGTCGCGTGTAGACTACCAAGTTTCCTTTTGTAAATGGTTTCACTAAAATACAAATATTCAATGCAAACCGTTATAATCCCAGACTTGTTTTTATTTGTGTCAGTATCAGATCTGGACACCCCTATTATCTGGGCAAAACTTACACATCCTAGTTTTGTGTTATAGGTGACAAAGCACTTTGTGTCCATCTTATGTTTTTTCGGATACTTATATCAGTCGATATCAGCACAAACAACAAAAAAATTGGATTATATCGGCTTGCATTTAAAATGTAGACATCTGAAATCTAATTTAAGCGCTCTGATACAAGCAGTCCTGCAGCGTGTTTACTTGTGCAAAAATGGACAGCCAGTTAACATCTAGATGTCCTCCAATAAGCACACAAGGTTGGTCTTTTTGTATTTTAGTCAAGGCATTTACAAAAAGGTAAATATGGTAGGCTATAGGTGACTAGGAGCTAGCAGCTACACAAGAGCAAAGCATGCAAACTAGACATACAGTATATATTGTCCCTAATTGAACAATATTGCAGTGTAAAACAGTACATTTGTCAATATAAACAACTAATAATTATAGTTGCATATTACCTACACATACAAAGTCTCCAAGGCGTACTAGAAAGTATCCAGTAACAAACATTTTCGCATCAAGTTTGACCTAATTATTGTGGCCACTAGGTGTTACCAAAAACACAATTACCACTCCACTTCAACTTACAGACAGCATACGTTCATAGTAAACAGGTTAGTATTTTTCATACCTACCATTGATCTTTTAAGTAATTTCACTTAAACATTTTTCCAACATTCAACCCTACAAAATAAAAAAACAGTATGTATAATTTGTGCTGATATCTTATCAAATCAATATTAGTATCGGCCAAAACTTAAGGCTTGTATAGCCTATAACCTACCATGTTTACCTTTTGCAAATGACTTCACTCAAATGCATGAAAATACCAACCTTGTGTGCTTATTGGAGGAGATTTAGACTAAGTTTACACTGCAGGCCAAAGTGGCCCAAATCAGATTTTTTTTAGATCTTATTTTTACTAGTTTACTGATTACACTGCAAATATTTTGTGATTTTTATCAAACTCCAGTGTAAACGCGCACAGGCCCCAATGTGGCCGCAACATCACTTGCACGCGCAGTTCGATAAAGTGAAAACAAAGGAAGTTGACCGGGAGGAAGTTGCTTCTACAACAAAATAAAAGTCGCAACACCTTAAAAACTAGGTTTTTTTTTACATGTAAGTAAATAATATATAAATGGATGTACAGTACAGGCCCAAAGTTTGGACACACCTTCTCATTTCAATGGGTTTTCTTTATTTTCATGACTATTTACATTGTAGATTGTCACTTAAGGCATCAAAACTATGCTATTTCAGGTGACTACCTCTTGAAGCTCATCGAGAGAATGCCAAGAGAGTGCAAAGCAGTAATCAGAGCAAAGGGTGGCTATTTTGAAGAAACTAGAATATAAAACATATTTTTAGTTATTTCACCTTTTTTTGTTAAGTACATAGCTCCACATGTGTTCATTCATAGTTTTGATGCCTTCAGTGACAATCTACAATGTAAATAGTCATGAAAATAAAGGAAATGCATTGAATGAGGAGAAGGAGTGTCCAAACTTTTGGCCTGTACTGTATATTGTGTAATATATTTGGGAGGGTTGTAATCTTTTTATGGCTGTTAAGTAGAGGAGACAGACATCCACGTGGATCTACGGGAGCTTTATTTTGCAACTCGCATGTAAGCAAATGCCATACCGTACTTGACAAACCTCCCGGATTTCAGTGCCCCTCCCGAAAATCTTTCGGGGCCACCATTCTCCCGAATTTCTCCCGATTTCCACCTGGACAACAATATTGGGGGCGTGCCTTGAAGACACTGTCTTTAGCATCCTCTACAACCTGTCATCACGTTCGCTTTTCCTCCATTCATACAGCGTGTCACATAATATATGCGGTTTTTACGCACACATGAGTGACTGTAAGGCATACTTGATAAACAGCCATACAGGTCACACTGAGGGTGACCCTATAAACAACTTTAACACTGTTACAAATATGCGCCACACTGTGAACCCACACCAAACAAGAATGACAAACACATTTCGGGAGAACATCCGCACCGTAACACAACATAAACACAACAGAACAAATACCCAGAATCCCTTGCAGCACTAACTCTTCCGGGACGCTACAATATACACCCCCGCTACCACCAAACCCCGCCTCTTAACCCCGCCCACCTCAACCCCGAAACACCTCCCTAGGGAGGCGTTCGGGTGGCATCCTGACCAGATGCCCGAACCACCTCATCTGGCTCCTCTCGATGTGGAGGAGCAGCGGCTTTAGTTTGAGTTCCTCCCGGATGGCAGAGCTTCTCACCCTATCTCTAAGGGAGAGCCCCGCCACCTGACGGAGGGAACTCATTTCGGACGCTTGTACCCGTGATCTTGTCCTTCGGTCATAACCCAAAGCTCATGGCCATAGGTGAGGATGGGAACGTAGATCGACCGGTAAATTGAGAGCTTTGCCTTCTGGCTCAGCTCCTTCTTCACCACAACGGATCGATACAGCGTCCGCATTACTGAGGACGCCGCACCGACCCGGCTGTCGATCTCACGATCCACTCTTCCCTCACTCGTGAACAAGACTTCGAGGTACTTGAACTCCTCCACTTGGGGCAAGATCTCCTCCCCCAACCCGGAGATGGCACGGTCTTTCAACAATCACTATTCCTTCGGAATCAAAATATATATTCATATATTACATATAGCCTGTTATTTGCGCACTATTGACAAGTGATGCAGCGATTATTCGGTCGTCCTAAAAAAAACAAACGAAACCAGATGATGAAATAGCCACTTACGCTGGCGACTGCGGCACACGAGTAACATAGCTCACTGAAAAGTTGACGAAAAAAATGCATTCACGTCGCATTGCACTTAAACTGGCAAAAAAAAAATCAGATCTGTGTCACTTGAGGGCAAAAAAAATCAGATTTGGTGTGGAGTGTAAACGGGGCCTTAGACGTTAACTTGCTATCCAGCTTTGCACAAGTAAACACACTGCAGGACTGCTTGTATCAGCAACCCTGCAATTACCCACCGCCACAAATAGATTACCGTCCTGTGGGAAACACTGTAATTGTACTGTACCAGAGAGATTTCTTTAAATTTACAAACCATCGAGCAAACGGGAACATTTAAGAAGTTTGAATGACCAGGTTTGTTTTTATTCATGCTAGCTGGTGTACATAACCAACAAAATAAGTAGCAGGAAGAACACTCACCCGTCTCCACTCATAGAAATAGGCAATGTCCATTAGTGTGTAGTAGTCTTTGAGAGGTTCATCGCCATACAACACCTCTACCTGTAATACACACACAAGTGACATCAGTTACACAACATTTCAGAGGAATATACAAAGTACAAACCCCGTTTCCATATGAGTTGGGAAATTGTGTTAGATGTAAATATAAACGGAATACAATGATTTGCAAATCCTTTTCAACCCATATTCAATTGAATGCACTACAAAGACAAGATATTTGATGTTCAAACTCAAACTTTTTTTTTTTTTTGCAAATAATAATTAACTTAGAATTTCATGGCTGCAACACATGCCAAAGTAGTTGGGAAAGGGCATGTTAACCACTGTGTTACATGGCCTTTCCTTTTAACAACACTCAGTAAACGTTTGGGAACTGAGGAGACACATTTTTTAAGCTTCTCAGGTGGAATTCTTTCCCAGTCTTGCTTGATGTACAGCTTAAGTTGTTCAACAGTCCGGGGGTCTCCGTTGTGGTATTCTAAGCTTCATAATGCGCCACACATTTCAATGGGAGACAGGTCTGGACTACAGGCAGGCCAGTCTAGTACCCGCACTCTTTTACTATGAAGCCACGTTGATGTAACACGTGGCTTGGCATTGTCTTGCTGAAATAAGCAGGGGCGTCCATGGTAACGTTGCTTGGATGGCAATATATGTTGCTCCAAAACCTGTATGTACCTTTCAGCATTAATGGCGCCTTCACAGATGTGTAAGTTACCCATGCCTTGGGCACTAATACACCCCCATACCACCACAGATGCTGGCTTTTCAACTTTGCGCCTATAACAATCCGAATGGTTCTTTTCCTCTTTGGTCCGGAGGACACGACGTCCACAGTTTCCAAAAACAATTTGAAATGTGGACTCGTCAGACCACAGAACACTTTTCCACTTTGTATCAGTCCATCTTAGATGAGCTCAGGCCCAGCGAAGCCGACGGTGTTTCTGGGTGTTGTTGGTAAACGGTTTTCGCCTTGCATAGGAGAGTTTTAACTTGCACTTACAGATGTAGCGACCAACTGTAGTTACTGACAGTGGGTTTCTGAAGTGTTCCTGAGCCCATGTGGTGATATCCTTTACACACTGATGTCGCTTGTTGATGCAGTACAGCCTGAGGGATCGAAGGTCATGAGCTTAGCTGCTTACGTGCAATGATTTCTCCAGATTCTATGAACCCTTTGATGACATTACGGACCGTAGATGGTGATATCCCTAAATTCCTTGCAATAGCTGGTTAAGAAAGGTTTTTCTTAAACTGTTCAACAATTTGCTCACGCATTTGTTGACATAGTGGTGATTCTCGCCCCATCCTTGTTTGTGAATGACTGAGCATTTCATGGAATCTACTTTTATACCCAATCATGGCAGCCTGAGAAAAATGTGCTAATAAAATACTTCACTTATCATTATTTTTAAAAAAATAAAATAAAATAAAAAGTGAAATTCCCTTTGAAGTCGACATGCATGTTCGACCGCTTTGTTTTTAACCTGCTAGTTTTAGAGCATCTGTACTTGGGATGTGCAGATCGATCCGACGCCGCCTCGAAGCTGAAAGTAAATTACGTCCTCTGCTGTTAATACTAGTTAAGATGTTTATCTGCGAGCTGTTCTCCACAGCGGAGATACCCATCCATCCATCTTCTTCCGCTTATCCGAGGTCGGGTCGCGGGGGCAGCAGCCTAAGCAGGGAAGCCCAGACTTCCCTCTCCCCAGCCACTTTGTCCAGCTCTTCCTGGGGGATCCCGAGGCGTTCCCAGGCCAGGCGGGAGACATAGTCTTCCCAACGTGTCCTGGGTCTTCCCCGTGGCCTCCTACCAGTCGGACGTGCCCTAAACACCTCCCTAGGGAGGCGTTCGGGTGGCATCCTGACCAGATGCCCGAACCACCTCATCTGGCTCCTCTTGATGTGGAGGAGCAGTGGCTTTACTTTGAGCTCCCCCCAGATGACAGAGCTTCTCACCCTATCTCTAAGGGAGAGCCCCGCCACCCGGCGGAGGAAACTCATTTCGGCCGCTTGTACCCGCGATCTTGTCCTTTCGGTCATAACCCAAAGCTCATGACCATAGGTGAGGATGGGAACGTAGATCGACCGGTAAATTGAGAGCTTTGCCTTACGGCTCAGCTCCTTCTTCACCACAACGGATCGATACAGCGTCCGCATTACTGAAGACGCCGCACCGATCCGCCTGTCGATCTCACGATCCACTCTTCCCTCACTCGTGAACAAGACTCCGAGGTACTTGAACTCCTCCACTTGGGGCAAGATCTCCTCCCCAACCCGGAGATGGCACTCCACCCTTTTCCGGGCGAGAACCATTGACTCGGACTTGGAGGTGCTGATTCTCATCCCAGTCGCTTCACACTCGGCTGTGAACCGATCCAGCGAGAGCTGAAGATCTTGGTCAGATGAAGCCATCAGGACCACATCATCTGCAAAAAGCAGAGACCTAATCCTGCAGCCACCAAACCGGATCCCCTCAACGCCCTGACTGCACCTAGAAATTCTGTCCATAAAAGTTATGAACAGAATCGGTGACAAAGGGCAGCCTTGGCGGAGTCCAACCCTCACTGGAAACGTGTCCGACTTACTGCCGGCAATGCGGACCAAGCTCTGACACTGATCATACAGGGAGCGGACCGCCACAATCAGATAGTCCGATACCCCATGCTCTCTGAGCACTCCCCACAGGACTTCCCGAGGGACACGGTCGAATGCCTTCTCCAAGTCCACAAAGCGCATGTAGACTGGTTGGGCAAACTCCCATGCACCCTCAAGGACCCTGCCGAGAGTATAGAGCGGAGATACCGTAATTAGTCCAAAAATATAAAAAAAATCGCTCATTGTTCCTAAAAAAAAAAACCCAGTTATGCTTCTTTTTCTGCAAAATAATGTTGTTAGTTTTGGTTACAAAATTGCACAATGCACAGTTCTATGTGACTTGACTTGCTTGTTATTTATAGTTGTTTTCAAAACAAAATGTTTTTTCATGAGGACCCCCAGGACCTGGCACCCTATCAAGGCTGTGGTCCTCTAAGACAAACGTTGATATTAATATATGATCGAAACTAGAGTGATCAGGTCACTATTTTTATTTTATCAAAATTAGTTAGTGATCATCTGCCAGTTTTTACAATATATGATGGAAACTACAAGAAGAACATGGAAGACAAAAGGACATTTTGAAGACTATGCACAGAGAAGAGGATGATTGCTTTCAAAATTGAGTTACAAAAGCAAGATTGGGACAATGTATACAATGAAAAAGAGGTTGATGAAGCATATGAACATTTCTTAAACAAGTTCATAATACTTTATGACAAACATTGTCCATGGATACAACTCAGTAATAAGCAGAGAAAGAATAATCAACCATGGATGACAAAAGGATTAAAAAATGCTTGTAAGAAGAAGAATACACTATATAGAAAATGTATAGCACAAAGAACTACAGAGGCAGAAATTAAGTACAAAAAGTATAAAAATAAGAAACATACTACGATCATGTAGAAAAGAATATTACAGTGAATTATTGGACAGGAACAAAAATAACATGAGAGCAACATGGGGCATCCTTAATAGCATTATTAAAAATGGCACTAAGAGGGATTACCCCCAATACTTCTTAAACGGAAATAAAAAAAATGACAACATAAAGGAAGTAGTTGAAAGCTTCAATAATTATTTTGTAAATATTGGACCAAAATTGGAAGAAAGGATTCCAGACCCAGTTTCAATCGAGGACTATAATGATACCATAGAGCGAAATCCCAACTCCATGTTCCTCAGTAATGTGACACAGGAGGAAATAGTTACAATCGTGAAAAAATGTAAATCTAAGACTTGAACTGATTGTAACGGAATTGATATGGAAACGATAAAAAAGGTTATAGAAGAGATCTCAGGACCATTAATGTATATGAGTAACCTATCATTTCAAACAGGTACATTTCCAAACAAAATGAAAATAGCTAAAGTTGCACCAATTTATAAGACTGGAGACAAACATCAATTTACAAATTATAGACCTGTTTCTTTACTTCCACAATTTTCTAAAATCATTGAAAAACTGTTCAATAACAGATTAGAGAGTTCCATAAATAAAAATAGAATACTCGAAGAGAACCAATATGGATACAGAGCTAATGTTTCAACTTCAATGGCTTTAATTGAAATTACAGAAGAAATTACCAATGCAATAGATAGTAAAAAATGTGCGGCAGAAGTGTTCATGGATCTAACTAAAGCATCTGACACAATTAATCACAATATTTTAATCAAAAAACTAGAACGATATGGCATCAGAGGGTTAGTCTTAAACTGGATAAGAAGTTATCTAACGAACAGGAAACAATACGTGAAGCTAAGCGAACACACGTCTACAACGCTAAATATATCCTGTGGTGTACCTCAGGGATCAATACTAGGACCTAAATTATTCAATCTCTATATAAATGAAATTTGTAAAGTTACAAAAGATTTAAAGTTAGTATTATTTGCGGATGATACAACAGCGTTTTGTTCAGGAGAGAACACAGAAGATAATACAAATAATAACAGAAGAAATGAACAAATTAAAAAGATGGTTTGACAAAAACAGACTATCGTTGAATCTCAGTAAAACTAAAATAATGCTATTTGGTAACAGTAGAAGAGAAAGTCAAACACAAATACAAATAGACGGAAAAGAAATTGAAAGAGTAAATGAAACCAAATTTCTAGGTATAATGATTGATGATAAATTGAACTGGAAATCTCACGTAAAAAATATACAACATAAAGTAGCAAGAAACACGTCAATAATGAATAAAGCAAAACATGTTCTAGACAAAAAATCACTTCATATTCTGTACTGCTCACTAGTGTTACCATATCTGAGTTACTGTGTAGAAATATGGGGAAATAATTACAAAAGTACACCTCATTCATTAACGGTGTTACAAAAAAAGATCAGTTAGAATAATACATAATGTTGGATATAGAGAACATACAAATCCTTTATTTATTGAATCAAAGATACTGAAATTCCACGACATAGTGAATTTGCAAACAGCTAAAATTATACACAAAGCAAACTATAACCTGCTACCCAAGAATATACAACAATTCTTCTCAAAAAAAGAGGAGAAATATAATCTTAGAGAAAAATGTAATTTAAAACATTTGTACGCACGTACAACACTTAGACCTTCAGTATATCAGTATGTGGAATTCAATTATGGAATGGATTAAGCAAAGCAATCAAACAATGTACTAATATGATCCACTTCAAGAAACTCTTCAAACTTAAAGTGTTTACAAAGTGCAAAGAAGAAGAACCATGATAAACATTCTGAATTTATTTAATTAATCCATTCTTTCACTCTCAAAATAATCTTACTTATCTCATCATATGAAATGTAACTTACTTCACCAATTATTATTTATCTATTTATTTTTATTGTGATTACTTATGGAGTACATTGTGAATAAATTGAGAACAGGAAGTGAACAAAAAAGTTTAGCAACTGTTATGTAAAAGAAAAGGGGTAGGATTAAATAAGCTCTGCTTCTTCCTACTCCTTTTCGAACATGTTGAAAAGAGAAACTGGAAATTGTGATGTATCATGTTGTATGCTTGCATGTTCCAAATAAACTCAAATTCAAACTCAAACTCAAAATATAATATAATATAATATAATATAATATAATATAATATAATATAATATAATATATATGGAAATCATTCCCTGGACACAGGAAGACTTTGAGGGCAAAAAAATAAAGTAGTAGATGATAGTTTTTACTTTGAAGTTATTGTGTACTATTGACTTTGTTTGGATCATACAATTGTATGTATTCAAAGAAAATAAGGAAGTAGTTTTTAAATGTTGCGTTGATATTGTTGAAATGTCAATAGCACTCATCATAAATACATTTTACAGGTAATACATGTGATCGGTATCGGCCGATCTCACCCATGGATGATCGGTTATCGAAACGGTAGCATAAATCCCTAATTGGAACATCTCTAATCTGTACTAAAAAAAGAAACTCGAGATTAGTTACAATTGTATTAACACACTAAATAAATTAGAAAACAAATTAAATAAGATGAACATAGAAAAAAAATATTTAAAATTTTTTACTCAACAGTAAAACAAATGTAAAAATAAATACATTACAGTGAATTAGTTCAAAGTCCTAAATGTTTGTGTGGGAATGCAATACATTTGTTTAAAATTACATCCATTTTATTTTTTGCCTTCCGGTTATCTTATTTTGAAAGAATCGTCACATTCTTGCACTTAATTTAGCCTCCTCCATTATTGCACACCGTTCCTCTAACCGGGCAAAATGAGTTGCTTAATCAGCTGATTCCACATTAAGATGAGGTTTTATTTTCTCAGTACACGTCGCCCGTTTACCTGACAGTGAAACCATTAGTATATGTACAGGCAACTAATAGTATCAGCTTTGCCATGTCAACAAACTTTTATGTCGACGTTCGTCTTGATAAAAACAAACTTCGCTTTGCAAAATGAGCAAGGTATACATGTATTTAACAGGAATAAGAGGAAATGTTCTCACATTTAACATGTTTACCGTATTTTCCGCACTATAAGGCGCACCTAAAAGCCTCCAATTTTCTCAAAAGCTGACAGTGCGCCTTATAATCCGGTGCGCCTTATATATGGACCAATATTGAGCCACAACAGGTCTCGCAACTACGGCATGCTGGGACATATGACTGCGCGAGGCGTGCCGTTTCATTTCCATTTGTGTGTTTATATAAAGACCCCAAAATGGCTCCTATTAAGAGATACGCTTACGACGCAGAGTTTAAATTCAAGGCGATCAGTCACGCAGTAGAACACGGGAATAGAGCAGCAGCGAGAGAATTTAACATTAACGAATCAATGGTGCGGAAGTGGAGGAAGCAACAAGATGACCTGCGCCAAGTAAAGAAGACTAAACAGAGTTCCAGAGGGAACAAAGCGAGATGGCTACAGTTGGAGGACAAACTCGAACAGTGGGTTGTTGAACAGAGAGCAACAAGTAGAAGTGTCAGTACAATCACTATTCGAATGAAGGCAACAGCGCTAGCAAGCGAACTTAACATTAATTAATATAAAGGCGGTGCTTCTTGGTGCTTTCGGTTTATGAAAAGACGTAATATCTCCATTCGCCCAACTGTTTAATTCGGACACTGAAGAAGAATTTGAGGGATTCGTGGATGAGGAATAACTTAATAAAGTGAGCTTTACATGTTTATTTTGTGTGTTGTGCTGTGTGACATTAACGTTTGAGCAACGTTGAGTTATTGATATATTGTTATTGCTTTGCACTATTTCGAGTGTTACTATATTGTGATTGCACTAACGTTTGATTTACCGTAACAGTATCACTGTTTTTTACGTGTTTATTGAATCGAGGAAAAGTTCCCCACCACTATGTGATATAAATGTTGCACTACATGTTATACCTTACTGTTGTTAAAAGAGAAACGAAATACCACGTCACTGACTTTACCTCGGGGAAAATAATAAAACAGCTGTTTATTCATTTTGGGAGTGAACGGAGTTGTCAGAACGCTGGTTTGTAATCTATTAATAAAGTTTGACTGACCTGACTGTTTTGTTGACATTCCCTTTAGCGCAGCTCCATCTAAAGGATGCATAACGTAACCCCAGCCTCTACTGTAGCGTCTATTCTATGCGCCTTATATATGAACAAAGTTTTAAAATACCGGTAGGCCATTCATTGAAGGTGCGCCTTATAATCCAGTGCGCCTTATAGCAGTGGTTCTCAAATGGGGGTACGCGTACCCCTGGGGGTACTTGAAGGTATGCCAAGGGGTACGTGAGATTTTTTAAAAATGTCTGTCAAAAAGAACTGTGAAAAGAAATGCAACAATGCAATATTCAGTGTTGACAGCTAGATTTTTTGTGGACATGTTCCATAAATATTGATGTTAAAGATTTCTTTTTTTGTGAAGAAATGTTTAGAATTAAGTTCATGAATCCAGATGGATCTCTATTACAATCCCCAAAGAGGGCACTTTAAGTTGATGATTACTTCTATGTGTAGAAATCTTAATTTATAATTGAATCACTTCTTTATTTTTCAACAAGTTTTTAGTTATTTTTGTATCTTTTTTTCCAAATAGTTCAAGAAAGACCACAACAAATGAGCAATATTTTGCACTGTTATACAATTTAATAAATCAGAAACTGATGACATAGTGCTGTATTTTACTTTATCTCTTTTTTTCAACCAAAAATGCTTTGCTCTGATTAGGGGGTACTTTAATCAAAAAAATGTTCACAGGGGGTACATCACTGAAAAAAGGTTGAGAACCACTGCCTTATAGTGCGGAAAATACGGTACATGAGAGTGGCGGTGCGGACCCACTTCCGCCCGTAAAAACACGAGTGATGAGGCGGTATAGCTCGGTTGGTAGAGCGGCCGTGCCAGCAACTTGAGGGTTGCAGGTTCGATCCCCACTTCCGCCATCCTAGTCACTGCCGTTGTGTCCTTGGGCAAGACACTTTACCCACCTGCTCTCAGTGCCACCCACACTGGTTTAAATGTAACTTAGATATTGGGTTTCACTATGTAAAGCGCTTTGAGTCACTAGAGAAAAGCTCTATATAAAATATAATTGATTGATAATTGATGACGTCAGGACTATTGCCGACAAATTTTATTGTCGGAGACAAATTTTTATTGTCGACTAACTGTTGCACCCCTCATACAAAGTAGCGTATACTTGTAACTTACTGTATATATGTCAGCAGGCTCCATATTGAGGCGCTAAAAACTACAACATGGCTGACGGGGAGAAGACATGGTCAAAGAGGGATTGGCCTGGAGGAGGGTTTCGGTCGGCAAGAAAATATTAAAAATCTATGCAACATTTTGACCAAAGAACCACCATTACATTTTATGTAGACCACAATGTGTTTTACACATAGAAAAAAATCAGAATGTCGTAAAAGGTGTGTGTATGTGTGTGCATGTTTACCCTGTAGTTGCTGGGTATATCCATCTTACTTCTGAGGAACTTTGCTAAGTGCATGACGGACATGGCTGCTGGGCACTGCAGGAAGCGTTTACCGTTGGACTGACAACAAAGCACAAATGCAGGGTGAGGGCCAGAAAACATGTGAAAACAATATGCAACTCCCACGCCACAAATCCTTATCTTGAAATTAAAACCAGTTTTTTACCTTGTCTCCATCCACCTCTGAATGATGCCTCTCATTGGTTCTGCAAGCAAACAGAGAAAAGTCAGACAGCCCTACTACATATATAATACATCCAGAATTGGAGGAATTCTTATTCATTGTGAAATATACGTTTTGTTACGTATTTTATAGTGCATAAGTCTTTTTTCATGTGAATATGAGCTTTATTTCATGTCGGCCCCATTGGGTGTCACTGATTCCTATTTCTTAAAAACTTTGTGCGCTCTTCAGCTGGTCTGAAGAGTGCGCAGTGTGAAATTCTCAATCTTTCCCGCATAAAATGTTCCTATAAATAAGTCTGTGGTAAAAGTAAGGTACGTATAGGGTTGTCCCGATACCAATATTTTGGTACCAGTACCAAAATGTATTTCCATACATTTCTAAATAAAGGGGACCACAAAAAATGGCATTATTGGCTTTATTTAAAAAAAAATCTTAGGGTACATTAAACATATGTTTCTTGTTGCAATAGAAGAACACTTTTGTCCTTAAATAAAATAGTGAACATACATGACAACTTGTCTTTTAGTAGTAAGTAAACAAACAAAGGCTCCTAATTAGTTTGCTGACATATGCAGTAACATATTGTGTCTGTTCTCATTCTATTATTTTGTCAGAATTATGAGGGACAAGCTGTAAAAATGAGTTCTTAATCTACTTGTTCATTTACTGTTAATATCTGCTTATTTTCCGTTTCAACACGTTCTACCTACACTTCTGTTAAAATGTAATAATCACTTATTCTTCTGTTTGATACTTTACATTAGTTTTGGATGATATCACAAATTTAGGTATCAATCCGATACCAAGTAGTTACAGGATCATACATTGGTCATATTCAAAGTCATCATGTGTCCAGGGACATATTGCCTGAGTTTATAAACATAATATGAATTTTTAAAAAAGGAAACAAGATTTTGTGACGATAAAAAATATCAAGGTAATGATTGTATCAACTAGATACGCTATTGTACTTGATATCATTACAGTGGATGTCAGGTGTAGATCCACCCATGGCGTTTGTTTACATTCAAGCGTGCTAGCTTTTGTTAGCAGTGACGCCGGTGAGCTATTGTATCCTCCTATGGTGTGTAGTGAAGCATGTTTAGCTATTCCTCATCCTGCAGGGATGATACTTGTAAGAAACTTAATTTATTTGTCGCCATGGAGGCGAGGATTAGTGATTTAGAAGTAGCTAAAACACTGCCGACTGCGGATAGATGTTAGCTGCTAGCTAGATAGATAGTTTCACCTTTATCTTTAGTTCTAGGCCAAAATGCGTTCATTCTCCCTTTAGTGTCTACACACTGTGTCTGCTTGTAAGTACACAGTGATTGTGCGCTGCCGAACATGCTCGAGTGCTTGTGAAACCAGCAATGTCATGGTGTGACGAAGCGCCGCCATGCCCGAGGAACTGGTACTTTTTAAACAGAGTATAGTACCATTTTTGATTCATTAGTACCGCGATACTATAATAGTACCGGTATACCGTACAACCCTACTTACGTATATTTCACCCTGTTTGACAACTTTTTTGTGAGCAGCATTCTTTTAAATGAGGCCCCTGGTCTGACAGAGAATAAGAAGACATAGCAGGTGGGCTCAGTGTTGCCAATTTAGCAACATTTTTACTAGAGATGTCCGATAATATCGGACTGCCGATATTATCGGCCGATAAATGCTTTAAAATGTAATATCGGAAATTATCAGTATCGGTTTCAAAAAGTAAAATTCATGACTTTTTAAAAACGCCTCTGTACGGAGTGGTACACGGACGTAGGGAGAAGTACAGAGCAGTTGCGTCTCCCAGTCATACTTGCCAACCCTCCCGATTTTCCCGGGAGACTCCCGAATTTCAGTGCCCCTCCCGAAAATCTCCCGGGGCAACCATTCTCCCAAATTTCTCCCGATTTCCACCCAGACAACAATATTGGGGGCGTGCCCTTAAGGCACTGTAATTGCGTGCCGGCCCGATCACGTAATATCTACAACTTTTCACACACACAAGTGAATGCAATACACACACAAGTGAATGCAATGCATACTTGGTCAACAGCCATACAGGTCCCACTGAGGGTGTCCGTATAAACAACTTTAACACTGTTACAAATATGCGCCACACTGTGAACCTACACCAAACAAGAATGACAAACACATTTCGGGAGAACATCCGCACCGTAACACAACATAAACACAACAGAACAAATAACCAGAACCCCTTGCAGCACTAACTCTTCTGGGACGCTACAATATACACCCCCCATTACCCCTACCCCGCAGTTTGTCTCTATTTGGTGGATTTACTCAGCTGTGGCAGCTTTATAGTCACCAAACACCTTAAACCTAATTTGTAGAGGTTATTAAAAAAGATAAATAAGGAAGCCTCAAAACATTGCAACTTTTGACCCAACTTTTTTCAATAGCTACCACGAATTTATGCGTTTTAGGTCGCAGCAATCACAAAAAACAGTATTAATGAAACAAAATAAAAATTATGTGCTTTCGAATGGAGAGGAGACTGACACTTACTGGTCTTCTCAACAAGCACTGCTGCGAGCTTCTGCCCCTTTTCAAAGCACTCAATCTTGTTTGTGATGTTAATAAAACGACAAAATCAAGCAACAAAAGAGTTCATTTGTCGTTTAAAAAATATTTCTTGTGGTTATTTACTCACTTTACAAGGTTATGTCCTCTGTCCTACAGCACCCGTTACAATTACATGTGAATGAAACATGGCAAAATTATGCAAATCAGACTATGTTTATAGTTTCTGCTTTGAATTGGGTTTTTAGCATCTTTACTGTCAAAAAATGTATCAAAATGACCCAATATTAGAGGTGGGAATCGTTTGGCACTTCACGATTACGATTCAGGAGCTACGATTCCATTAAAAATCAATTATCGATGTATCTTTAATTTATGTATATTGATGCGGTTTTACATTTATTTTTGTTTCACTAAATATGCATTGATCACTTGCATCTTTAAAACAGTGTATTTGTAATAACAAACTGTTAAATGAATTCCCGGATGTATTAATTAACGTGGGATCTAAGCCGAGGATGTCGTTGTGGCTTGTGCAGCCCTTTGAGACACTTGTGATTAAGGGCTATATAAATAAACTTTGATTGGTTGATTGAAAATGTGTGCAAAACTGGAACATAAGAGCCCTATAATAAATCTGGTTGATCTCTCAGTGAGGTGGCTCCCTGCAGTCAGCCAAATTTTAGAACTGTCTGCATTACTTGATTTACAATAAATAAATCGATTGATTGACGTTTACTAATCCATTTTATAAATCGCCCATGTCTGAATTGTGATGCATCTAAAAAGTGATTTCCCCCACCTCTACCCCAATACGCACTTAAAAAAAAAAAGTGTATACTCTACAGTGCAATCCTTTTAAGTCGACATAAGCCAAAATAGCAATAATAAAGGATTTTTAACCAGACATTGTTTTTCTTCAATTGCTCCAATTTCGTTGTTCTTTGAACCTGTTCATTGTAATAATGATAATAAAACTCTATTCTATTCATTGTGAAAAATGTTCGGCTGACCAGAGTATCGCGAAAGTCAAAAGGAGGCCAACGCTTTAAAGTTATGACACTTTTTGTTGCCCCTTTGTTATTTTTATAGATCTTACCGAAAGGGACAAGTGGTAGAAAATGAATGAATGGATGGATAGATGGAGTTGACATGACCACAAATCTGCTTTTGCAAAAGGACAAGCGATAACGATGAACTTGACAATACTGCAATACGTTGACATTAACACACCAGTTTTTCATAGGAAAATCCCTTAGGCTTTGTAAGTAAACTCAAGCGGGCATTTTTTAGTAATAAGAACACGATGGACCAGGACTTGAGATGGTAGACATGAAAAGGGACGACTTAATTGAGTGAAACATCAGTTTTAGGGGCGGGAATCGTTGGGCACCTCATGATCTGATTAGGATTCCGGGGCTACGACTTGATTATAAACTGATTATTTATGCATCTTTAACTATTATAGTGTATATTATTATTATGATTATAAATGTGTTATTATATTTAACAATAATATGTCTACAAGGCTGCTGACGTATGCACTAACTTTTTGCAACATTTCCAGTTTTCTGAGCTGTGTATATAGATCTATTGAGACCTACTGTTTGTACAGGGGTGTCAAAATATCGCATTAATTGTGATTAATTAGTCACATTTAGCACGTTATGCTTTTTAATTGCGTAAATATAATGTTTAATCTCTAACGTTATTGTCTCTGAATGCCTGAGAGTTGTCTCACTCTGTCAAGAGACTTGGCTGATGATGTTAGCGGCTTTTAATATAGGGGATAGGATAAATTATCTATCCATCCATTTTCTACCAAGATTTTTCTTCGCTGACAGCCATAATAAAAATCATTTTATCAAAAAAATAAATAAAAACACTGTTTTGTTGCTTGTGCTATAGCGGCATCTTTTGGACAAATTCGCTCACTGCAGGTGCTGAACTGTCCTTCCATTTAATGCTTTTAACATCCTGAAGTAGAAGTTCAGTCATCGAGCCATCCATAGCCTTTCTACTCGTATGGATTCTTCATTCATCAAGTATTACAATATAACTAAAACGGTTTATACTTACTAAAACGTCCCATGTGTGATGTCTGTAGAAGTGTTTTCATGCATATTTGTACGAGCTATAGTAATGTAATGCCGCTAGCGTCGTTAGCACTGGCTAAAATGCTAACACATTTACGAGTGTCTGTGTTAGTATTTTCAACTTACAACGTCATTCTTTTTATATTGTTTCATTTTCACAATTTCTTGGTAAACTCACCAAGACGTCACTGTGGAGTTATTGAGTCTGTTTAGTTGATTGGAGAGCTAGCTTACGCAGCTAGTGGATCCATGACGATGACTGTTTTGTTTGATCAGCCGTTTTACTGTCGTGTTACAGACATCGTTTGGAAACAATTAACCTTATTGTGTAAATAACTCATTTTGCAACATATATATCTGTGGCTTATAGTCTGGTGCGGAAACCCCTGTAATGTGTTTTTAACATTATGATCATGTTTCCTTTTGATTATGTCAAGTGTCCCGGAGTACCTTTTAAAAGTGTTATATCAATAAACTGTATTATTAAAAAATGTACTCAATGAGACCCATGCGCTGGGTCTTCCTCTGGAATACCACAACAGTATGCAACAACTCGCAACATTATTTTGGTCCCATGGTGGCTTGCTTTGCAGTAGGAATGTAATAAGATAAACATTTCATATCAGAGTTATTGTGACCTAAATGATGAGGGTGATCATATAAACATGGTAAAAGTTTTATTCACTGACGTCACGTCCGGCTCATTGACTATGTGAGGCTCAAAGTGGTGGGCCAGCCAGCGTCTGTTGTCATATTGTTCTGGGCGGTATTTTGCCTTCCTCCAAGAAAAATGCCAAATGCTTGCCTTGTTTTAGGCTATTGGAACCGTTTAAATCGCGAAATGGATAAAAGTTTCTTCTGAAATCCTTCAGATGTAATCAAAAAGGGCAAAAGATATCAAGATTTAATGAAAAATGACAGCAAAAGTGGCTTGCGCTTAAAACGCATTAATGCTACAAGTGTTTCGTAATTCACCAGCTCGGCGAGTCTAAATAAAAGAAAGCAAATGTGAGAAAAACCTGAAATAGTTCAACTTTTACCAAAGGCAGCAATCATAAATGAAGCTTTCAGCACATGCACAACATTGAGATCTATAGTTATATTTTGATATAGATGGGGAAAAAACTTGCATACTCGTAAACGGCGCGTGGAACAACAACGAGGCAACGAAAATGGCTGCAGACGCAAAAATGTAATCATGAAATGCAACCTTACCCGAGCAAAGACGATGCATGATTAATTCGGGAGAGTCTTAATACCAATTTCCTTAACCCAGCCTCGCACCCGACGTTCAAACCTAAGTGCTATTTTTTTATTTGTTTGCTTCTTTAACACATTTAGTAGTCTTATCAAACTTACAAAACCACCCAGTCTCTCTGTTTCACCTCTTCACTTTCAGCTACCTAGCTGCTAAACTAGCTAAGCTAGTCCCAGTCTGAAGCCACTGCGCTCCAAAGACAGCAGGGACTCGACTCTGTGAAAGAAACATGAGTATGGCTTCCTGTTCTTCATGCACCTTTCTCATGGATAGATTAGACGCCGCGGACAACTCTGGCAGGGACAAAGTTACTCTGCTCTAACTGGCGTACACGTTTGCTAGCGTTAGCCGTAGCGACCTTGAAGTAGCCCAACTTGAAGTAGCGCCAAGAATCAGTGACACATAATAGCTATAGCCCTTAAGCAAGTCCTACACCCCGGTCTACCGGACCCCACACCTTAGTTATAGGGGACTCCATCACCCAGAACATACAGTTTAGTAAACCAGCCCAACTAAACTGTATTCCCGTGGCCCGAGCACCTGACATTGAAGCTAATCTTAGATAGCTGACTCACAACAGGCCTAGCAAACACGTACGACAGGCTAATCGCATCACTAGCTACTCGAACTTAGTTCTACACGTGTAATATTATTAATATCAGTACTACAGATACCAAACAAAAATGCCTCAAAACAGCAGACTATCTATAATATGGTCTTTTTCAACATTATATCATTGTCTCCCAAAGCGTCATTAGTTAATGAGGTCTTTAGAGAAAACAATCTTAACGTCATTGGTAGAGATATCCAATAATGGCTTTTTTGCCGATATCCGATATTCCAATATTGTCCAACTCTTAATTACAGATTCCGATATCAACCGATACCGATATATACAGTCGTGGAATTAACACATTATTATGCCTAATTTTGTTGTGATGCCCCGCTGGATGCATTAAACAATGTAACAAGGTTTTCCAAAATAAATCAACTCAAGTTATGGAAAAAAATGCCAACATGGCACTGCCATATTTATTATTAAAATCACAAAGTGTATTATTTTTTTTAAAAATGCCTCAAAACAGCAGCTTGGAATTTGGGACATGCTCTCCCTGAGAGAGCATGAGGAGGTTGAGGTGGGTGGGGTTGGGGCGTGGGGGTGTATATTGTAGCGTCCCGGAAGAGTTAGTGCTGCAAGGGGTTCTGGGTATTTGTTCTGTTGTATTTATGTTGTGTTACGGTGTGGATGTTCTCCCGAAATGTGTTTGTCATTCTTGTTTGGTGTGGGTTCACAGTGTGGCGCATATTTGTAACAATGTTAAAGTTGTTTATACGACCACCCTCAGTGTGACCTGTATGGCTGTTGACCAAGTACGCCTTGCATTCACTTGTGTGTGTGAAAAGCCGTAGACATCATGTGACTGGGCCGGCACGCAAAGGCAGTGCCTTTAAGGTTTATTGGCGCTCTGTACTTCTCCTTACGTCCGTGTACACAGCGGCGTTTTAAAAAGTCATACATTTTACTTTTTGATACCGATAATTTTGAAACCGATACCAATAATTTCCTTTATTACATTTTAAAGCATTTATCGGCCGATAATATCGGACATCTCTAGTCATTGGTCTCAGTGAGACTTGGCTAAAACCAGATTATTTTATTTCCGCTTAACGAGGCATCTTCTCCTAACTATACAAGTGCATATATTTCTTGTCCCAGATAGTTCGACATGTCTGGCAACGCGACTGACTGATAATCCTTGAGATCACTTGACAGATTTTTTTTGATAATGTATAGGAATAGATTCCATTGCATATTATTATTTTTTATTTTTTTTGCTCGTACGTGCTTTTAGTGGTAAGATCTAGGCCCCTTGTGTACTTAGTTTCGATTCGGTTTGCTGCATAGTAGCCATTTTGGTTTGGTGGCCCACCACTTAGTTTACTTCCGTTCAAAAGTCACATGACTGAATACAACCTATAGTTGAATGTGCTCAAGCAGACTTACTTGTTCCTCTCATAGAACTGTATGGACAGACTGATGATTTCGTCCTCGGCTATGTTGAAGGTCTCCACCACCTCCCCCGGCTCCAGCACACGACTCTCAGAGTAGAAATCTCGTCTCCGCTTCATCTCATCTATGGGCGGCAGACGACAACAAGAACCTGAACAGTCGCGCCATATTTTCTGTCGTAGAAAGTTTGTATTACCTTTGAATAAACCCGGAACAAGCTTATAAACTATATCTTGCAGAGTTTTGTCCGCTCTAAATATCACAAAAAAGAAGAGATGATGACGTTTTTGAGTCAGAAATGTTAATAAGAGATCTTTGCTTGCTTACCTGATGCTGAGTTGCGGACATGTCTTGTGAACCTGGACGTCACATCGGGGGCAGAACTTGTTTGTCTCCAAGAAGGCCACGATGCATGTTTTACAAACTATACAGAGCAACAGAGCACAGGGCGTAATGATCAGCACATATGGAACACGTTTATGTCGACATCTCTGATTGGTTGACTCACGTCAACGTAAGCGGTTCTTAAAATAAAGAGTTAACACAGTGGTTCTTAACCTGGGTTCGATCGAACCCTAGGGGTTCGGTGAGTCGGGCACAGGGGTTCAGAGGTCAAGACACACCCGACTCATTGTGTAAATAAAATCTACTCCCTATCTGCATATTACGAATACGGCAACAGCAGAAGTCACACTGATTTGCAGGTGTGTAATTTGTTGTGAGTTTATGCACTGTGTTGGTTTTGTTCTTTGAACAAGGTGATGTTCATGCACGGTTCATTTTGTGCACCAGAAAAAAACATGGTTACACTTTGGTATGGGGAACATATTCACCATTAATTAGTTGCTTATTAACATGCAAATTAGTAACATAACTGTAAATTAAGTCTTTGTTACTTAGAATATGTTCCCCTAGTGTCCAAAAAATTCTAAATTAAGTCTTTGTTACCTAGAATATGTTCCCCATACTAAAGTGTTACAAAAAACATAACTTTGTCTTGAATTAGAATTTTTTTTTATTTAAATTTTTCACTAAAGAAGGGTGGTACCTCCAACAAGGTTAAGAACCACTGAGTTAACATAATTGAAACTAGCCATTACTTGCACATTAACTTGTGACATTCTTATAAGCAAAAGGTAATAATTAGAGATTCCCCGATCAGGGTTTTATGCTGCCGATTCCGATATGGATCATCCATGACTACGATTGGCCGATACCAATACGATAGCGATCAAATGTATTAATTGTACAATTTAATAACCCATGGAGAGATGTATTGACAGTTTAACAATAACATACTTACACTACTTCCTTGTTAGCAAAACAAAGTCAATAGTACACAATAACTACAAAAGCAAAACTACTATCTACTACTATTTTAAATCCTTCTTGCCCTCAAAGTCCTCCTGTGTCAATGGAATTACAGTATGCCCTGAGAATGTAAACATCGACAAAAGCTAAAAAAAAATTTCCTAATAAAAATATAAATTACGACGTTATCACTCGAGGATCACTGATACCCTGATCACTGTTGGCGTTAACACACTTTTTGTGTCTTGTTACCTATTGAAATCAGAAAGGACGCCGCATTTTCGAAAGTTCGCGCATTGCCGGGACGCAGATTTTTTTTTTTACCGACCCTGCCTTCTCCACATTTTTATTGGTCGTTTTTAAAGTAATGAACTTTCCGGTACAATTTCTTAAATTTTGATTCGCCGAAAGTTTTATCAATCACAATTACTGCCTCAGTTTGCACTCGGACAACTTTACCGCGAGAAGCTGTCAAATGAAAGACTTTATGGTAAACACTAAGGTGAGTGTAAAGTCAACCTTGTTAACTTCATCCTGTGCCATGTCTCCAGTAAATGACTTGTTTTAGTCATGGAAACTTCACTTTTATCTCCCACTAGATCGACATCGTTCGAGGATGGAGACAGGCTAGCTGTTAGCTTCAAGCTAACCAGCATCTGACCAGACTCTACCCCAAAAACATTCTTTGCAGGTCAACAAACGTGGCAAATATGTGCCTTTTGAAGTGTTAATGTGCGAGGAGTGTTCAAAAGGAGTCTCTTGGAGAAGTGGCTGACAAGTGACGGATAGATCTGAAGTTGATGTAGACTCTAGAGATTTAAGCGTTAAATAAATAATGTATGTATGCCCTGGCACACAATTATCATAATTTCTTGACCGAAGCAAAAAACTTTTTACACTTTTATACTGAAATAAATACACCTACAACTTATTAAATACAAATATAGAAAAAAGTACCGGCAGCGGTAAAGTTTAGATCCATGAAGAAGAAAGTGAATGAATGTTTATAACTAAATAAATGTACATCAATCAATCAATCAATCAATGTTTATTTATACAGCCCTAAATCACAAGTGTCTCAAAGGGCTGTACAAGCCACAACGACATCCTCGGTACAGAGCCCACATACATTTTTTATATTTATTTTTTTATAAATTAAGTAACATTTATGACAACCTTTCTCCAAAACACAACATAGAATGTGAGATATAACAGTATAATGCATAAATGTATCATTTGTTTTCAAAGCGGTAATAAAAAAGTGGGACCCCAGAAATTTACTGTGGGGCCCCATTTTTATGACTTGATGGGGTCCCTGGGATCCCATTTGGAAAATTCCTCGCGCCAACACTGCTGATACTACTATTGGTATCGACACTACCAATTTATGGATGACCCGCCCTCCTCTTACGTGTCGTGTACAGACTGTGAGGAGGCTGACACACTAACAGTTACCTTATCCTCTCTCTAAATGTTTATTAATCTACTTACTACCGTATTTTTCGGACTATAAGTCGCAGTTTTTTTTTCATAGTTTGGCCGGGGGTGCGACTTATACTCAGGAGCGACTTATGTGTGAAATTATTAACATATTACCGTAAAATATCAAATAATATTATTTAGCTCATTCACGTAAGAGACTAGACGTATAAGATTTCCTGGGATTTAGCGATTAGGAGTGACAGATTGTTTGGTAAACGTATAGCATGTTCTATATGTTATAGTTATTTGAATGACTCTTACCATAATATGTTACGTTAACATACCAGGC